>NC_079192.1:128892055-129194055 GCF_029499605.1 Hyla sarda | reverse complement strand
CACAAGTGGAAGCGAATGTGAGCCGGGAGACAAAAGAAATCAATTTAATCCAAAATGGCTGTGTAGCCTCAGTCTAAATTGTTAATGGTGCATGAGTTAGACTTTAATACACAAGTATTGATCTTGGGGAATATGATTGCAAAGAGATTGATTAAAGAGTACCTGTCACCAAACTAAACTTTAATATATTGTTCCTTATGTAATTATAACACACTTTGCTATTTACTTGCTGTTAAAATTCTCGATCTTTATATAATTTAATGCGATTGAAAAAACGGCCATTATGTGGCTCTGTTCTGTTTCCTGCTGCAAGTCAAACAGTTAGTTTGGTCTCCTCCTGGCCTGGCAGGAGACCAAACTCAGGAACTGTATACGGGGCATGGCAAGGCACAGCTCTCACAGGCTTCAATGACGTTGGGCCTGCTGGGGAATGCCCACTTTCTCCTGCCGGGAGCTCACACAATGTGAGCAAGGGGAAAGGTATGATACAGAGCTTTTTACGTTTCAAGGATTTTTATTGAAGTTTTCAAAAGATACAAAACACATTCAATTCAAACAGTGTCAAAAGTTTCAGTACAGGTATAAAAGTATATAAACAGAACACTCTATAAGTATCTTATACATATGAGAATCATCCTGTTATAAAGTTAGCATGCTCAAGGCATGTCAAGTCATCATAACCCTGGAAGAGTCTACAGAAATAATATAAACAGGACTAATCGCCCAAACTAGAACTTAAAACAAGTCAAAATAAAGATAGTCAACACCTAAATTCTATGGTCACATATAGAGATGGGCGAACTTTAGAAAAATTTGATTCGGCAAATTCACAGAATTTTTGGAAAAAATTTGGTTCGATCCGAATTTATTCGCGGCAAATCTATATTAAAAACAGCTATTTCTGGACTACAGATAGCCTCAATAGGGGTGTTGAACACTTTGCTGTGTTCTAACACGCATATGGAGTGTGCTGGGGTAGTGAAATAATACTGTTATTCAGAACGACATGCAGTTTACAGGCATCGCTTTTAGAATCACTGCCTCAGGGCTGCACAATGAAAGAGCCTGGAGGGGGCATCAGTGTGAGGAGACTATATAGTGGCTGAATGACACAGCGTGGAGGTGTTGGCAGCATGAGGAGACCATATAGTGGCTGAATGACACAGCTTGGATGTGATTGAAGCATGAGGAGACCATATAGTGGCAGAATCACACAGCGTGGAGGTGTTGGCAGCATGAGGAGACCATATAGTTGCTAAATGACACAGCGTGAAGGTATTGGCAGCATGAGGAGACCATATAGTGGCTGAATGACACAGCTTGGATGTGGCTGAAGAATGAGGAGACAATATAGTGGCTGAATGACACAGCGTGGAGGTGTTTGCAGCATGAGGAGATCATATAGTGGCTGAATGGCACAGCGTGGAGATGTTGGCAGCATGAGGAGACTATATAGTAACTGAATGACGCAGCATGGATGTGGCTGAAGCATGAGGAGACCCTATAGTGTCTGAATGGCACAGCAGGAGTTGGCAGCAGCATGAGTAGACATGTCTGAGCAGTGGAGGCTGAGGACACGGTGGAGGATGAGGAGATGGAGTTGCACACTGTCACAGGACCAACTGCCTGAATGTGTGGAGGAGGAAGTGGCGTGACATGTCGAAGTTGGTGTTGTGGCTGTGCAGGAACCACATTCACCCAGTGAGCCGTAAAGGACATGTATTGTCCCTGGCCATAGTTACAGCTCCAGATGTAGGTGCTGTTGTGCACTTTGGTACACACCGTCAGGCTCATGGACTGGACTACCTTCTCTTCCACAAAATTGTGCAGGGCTGGTACTGCCTTCTTCACAAAGAAATGACAGCTTAGCACTCTCCACCTCGGCTCAGCACAAGCCATCAGTTCTCTGAAAGGTGCAGAGTCCACCACTTGAAAAGGGAGGGACTGTAGCACCAGCAATTTAGACAGAAACACATTCAGCTTCTGCGCCGATGGATGAGTGGGTGCACACTGTTGTCTCTTGGACATGGCTTGGTAGGAGCAGGAGCATCTGGAACGACAGAAGGAGGGTATGACACACAGCTCCCTTCGGCTGAGGTGGTGGAGCCTTGGCTGACTGAAAGAGGGAGCGGCGTACCACTGTGTGATGCAGCAGGCTGGACCACTACATCGGAGCCACGGTTCTCCTAGGCCGCTTTATGGTGGCAAAGCATATGTTGACACAGGACCGTGATGCCAACATTAGGACCCTGGCCATGCTTCACCTTCTGCCGACATATCTTCCATGTGGCAACATGAACCTCCTCCAGATGCTTGATGAAAAACTGCCACACCACCGTTGATTTTCCCACCAACAGTTGACACTAATTGACTGCTACTGCCACCGTTTCCAGAAACCCCTGTTCCACTTCCTCCTGGGAAGGTGGGCTGCCGCGAAGCAGGTGGTCTCCCCCGGGCACGTTTGGCTCCAGAATTTCCACTTCTGCCACCATGCTGACTACCAACCATGCTACCACCTTGCTGGCTTAGCTGCTGCCTCACGGGCAACCTGCAACTCTCTTCTCTTGATGATGATGAAACCCCTTCTGCACTCGGCTCCCAATTGCGATCGGCTTCATCATCATCAACAAGTGTCTGCACGTCATGGATGTCCTCTTCAGGTTCCTCAACAGTGTCTGCTTCAGGACCCTGAACCCTGGCAACACCACCTCCCACGTCACTCTCCTCATAACTACTTGCCCGCCTAGCGGAGGAAGCGGCGGATGTCTCCTCCACTTGTTGGCTGGGCAGTATCTGCTGACTGTCCTCTATTAGATCGTCCTCAGTGAATAGAGGAGCTGAACCCACAACATAAGATACTTCTGTAGGGGAGGGAACAACATAGGACAGAGGCAATGGGAGGACAGGGACTGCTCCCAGGCCATGCCAACTGAGGGTTCTGTCTGAGGAACCCACCGACTCTTGACTGGGGGTATCAGATGTCACTTGTGATGTAGTGGATGACCGTGTTAACCAATTGATGATGGCAGATGGGTTGCTGGTCGAGACACGACCACTAGCTGATACCGGGAGCTCAAGCCTCTCACTGCGACTCCTGCTGCCACTCGCCCCTAGTCTGCTGCTACCTCTGCCTGATAAATTTAGGCCTCTGCCACTCCTCTGTGCATGTCCTGGCTCTTCTCTGCCTGACATACTTAGTGCGTATATGAGGGGAGTACAATACGCTTCACTACGCTTAAAACAATATTTGTCTACAACAGCAGCAGGTGTGTACTTTTTCCTGGACTTTAACAGTATCTAGGCCCTTGACAGATTAACAGGTTTAAAATAGTACACTACTTGGATGTAGGTATGTGGTATGCACTTATGAGGGCAGAAAAATGCACTACTGTAAGCTTCAAAAATTATTTGCGTAAAACACCAGCTGGTGATTACTTTTGGCTGTCCTTTCACAGTATGTAGGCCCTTGACAGATTAACAGGCACAAAATAGTACACCACTTAGGTGTAGGTATTGGGTATGCAGTCATGAGGGCAGAATAATGCGGTACAGTACACTTAAAAAAAAAAACGTATTTTAGTAAATACCAGCTGGTGATTACTTTTGCCTGGCCTTTCACAGTATGTAGGCCCTTGACAGATTAACAGGTATAAAACAGTATACTACTTAGTTGTACTTATGTGGTATGCACTTATGAGGGAAGAAAAATGTGGTACAGTACGCTTAACCTCATAAGGACCCAGGGCGTATGGATACGCCCTCACACCCTGGGCCTTAAGGACCCAGGGCGTACTAGTACGCCCTGGCGTTTTCCGGTCTCTGCCGCGCGCCGGACAGAGATCGGAACCGGATGCCTGCTGAAATCCTTCAGCAGGCATCCAGGGCAAACGCCGAGGGGGGCCATGTAGGCCCCCCATGTCGGCGATCGCCGCAAATCGCAAGGGAAATCGCCCTTGCAATCTGCGGCGATACCGGGCTGATCGGGTCTCTGGGACCCGACCGCCCGGTAATTTTGCATGATCCCGGCTGTCACAGACAGCCAGGACCATGCTGAAGTATAGGAGCGAGGTGGCAAGCCTGCCACCTCCTCCGATCCCCCTGCAATCTGTCGGTTAGTTAACCGACCGATCGCAGGGGGGGGGGGGGCGGTTATTTACTCCCGTCCTGCCCGGCCCCTGAAAGTCCGGAGAGGACGGGAGGAAGACCGGAGGACGCTGCGGGGGACGGGGGAGTGCTGGGGACCGGCCCCGGTACTTACCTCGTCCCTGAAGACCCGGATCCCTGCGATGAAGACGGCGGCGGCGGCGACAGGTGAGTAGATCTTCAGCCGCGGTCGGGCCCTTTACAGCAATGCACGTCGCCGTAAAGCGACATGCATTGCTGTATTGGGACCCTGTAAACTACAACTCCCAGCATGCCCAGACAGCCCTTGGCGTCTGGGCATGCTGGGAGTTGCAGTTTTGCAACATCTGGAGGTCCACAGTTTGGAGACCACTGTGCCCTTCCAGATGTTGCAAAACTACACATCCTCAGCATGCCCTTACTGTCCAGGCATGCTGGGAGTTGTAGTTCTGTAACATCTGGCCCTTCAGATGTTGCAGAACTACAACTCCCAGCATGCCTGGACAGTAAGGACATACTGGGAGTTGTAGTTTTGCAACATCTGGAAGGGCACAGATTGAGAACCACTGTATTAGTGGTCTGCAAACTGTAGTGCTCCAGATGTTGCAAAACTACAACTCCAAGCATGCTGGGAGTTGTAGTTCGGCAACATCTGGCTCTAAAGATGTTGCCGAACTACTACTCCAGGCATGTTTGAGAATGCTGAGAGTTGTGGTTTTGCAACAACTGGTGGCACACTGGTTGGGAAACATTGTCTGTTTCCTAACTCAGTGTTTCCCAACCCGTGTTCCTCCAGCTGTTGCAAAACTATAACTACCAGCATGCACTGATAGACTGTGCATGATGGGAGTTGTAGTTTTGTAACAGCTGGAGGTCCCCCCCCTGTGAATGTACAGGGTACATTCACATGGGCAGGGGCTTACAGTGAGTATCAGGCTGCAAGTTTGCGATGCAGCAAATTTTGCGCGGCAGCTCAAACTCGCTGTAACCCCCCGCCCATGTGACTGTACCCTAAAAACACTACACTACACTACCACAAAATAAAATAAAAATAAAAAAACACTACATATACTCATACCCCTACACAGCTCCCCTCCCCAATAAAAATGAAAAATGTCTGGTACGCCACTGTTTCCAAAATGGAGCCTCCAGCTGTTGCAAAACAACAACTCCCAGTATTGCTGGACAGCCATTGACTGTCCAAGCATGCTGGGAGTCTTGCAACAGCTGGAGGCACCCTGTTTGGGAATCACTGGCGTAGAATACCCCTATGTCCACCCCTATGCAAATCGCTAATTTAGGCCTCAAATGCGCATGGCGCTCTCACTTTGGAGCCCTGTCGTATTTTAAGGCAACAGTATAGGGTCACATATGGGGTATCGCCGTACTCTGGAGAAATTGCCTTACAAATTTTGGGGGGCTTTTTCTCCTTTCACCCCTTATGAAAATGTGAAGTTGGGGTCTACACCAGCATGTTAGTGTAAAAAAATAAATTTTTTACACTAACATGCTGGTGTTGCCCTATACTTTTCATTTTGACAAGAGGTAAAAGGGAAAAAAGCCCCCAAAATTTTAATGCAATTTCTCCCGACTACGGAGATACCCCATATGTGGGCGCAAAGTGCTCTGGGGGCGCACAACAAGGCCCAGAAGGGAGAGTGCGCCATGTACATTTGAGGTGATTTGCACAGGGGTGGCTGATTGTTACAGCGGTTTTGACAAACGCAAAAAAAACTAAACCCCACATGTGACCCCATTTCGGAAACTACACTCCTCACGGAATGTAATGAGGGGTCCAGTGAGAATTTACCCCCCACTGGTGTCTGACAGATCTTTGGAACAGTGGGCTGTGCAAATTAAAAATGTTGTACAGACCACTGTTCCAAAGATCTGACAGACACCAGTGGGGGTAAATGCTCACTGTACCCCTTGTTACGTTCCTCAAGGGGTCTAGTTTCCAAAATTGTATGCCATGTGGGGGTTATTTTGCTGTCCTGGCACCATAGGGGCTTCCTAAATGCGAAGTGCCCCCCGAGCAAAATCTGCTCTCAAAAAGCCAAATATGACTCCTTTTCTTCTGAGCATTGTAGTTCGCTCGTAGTGCACCTCAGGTCAACTTATGGGGTACCTCCATACTCAGAAGAGATGGGGTTTCAAATTTTGGGGGGTATTTTTTGCTGTTAACCCTTGCAAAAATGTGAAATTTGGGGGGAAACACCCATTTTAATGACTTTTTTTTTATTTATTTTTTACGTATGCAAAAGTCGTGAAACCCGTGTGGGGTATTAAGGCTCACTTTATTCCTTGTTACGTTCCTCAAGGGGTCTAGTTTCCAAAATGATATGCCATGTGGGTATTTTTTGCTGTCCTGGCACCATAGGGGCTTCCTATATGGGACATGCCCCCGAGCAAAATTTGCTCTCAAAAAGCCAAATATGACTCCTTCTCTTCTGAGCATTGTAGTTCGCTCGTAGTGCACTTCAGGTCAACTTATGGGGTACCTCCATACTCAGAAGAGATGGGGTTACACATTTTGGGGGGTATTTTCTGCTATTAACCCTTGCAAAAATGTGAAATTTGGGGGGAATCACACATTTTAGTGAAATTTTATTTAATTTTTTTACATATGCAAAAGTCGTGAAACACATGTGGGGTATAAAGGCTCACTTTATTCCTTGTTACGTTCCTCAAGGGGTCTTGTTTCCAAAATGGTATGGCATGTGTTTTTTTTTTTTTGCTGTTCTGGCACCATAGGGGCTTCCTAAATGCAACATGCCCCCCAAAAACCATTTCAGAAAAACGTACTCTCCAAAATCCCCTTGTCACTCCTTCGGTTCTGAGCCCTCTACTGCGCCCACCGAACACTTTACATAGACATATGAGGTATGTGCTTACTCGAGAGAAATTGGGCTACAAATATAAGTATACATTTTCTCCTTTTACCCCTCATAAAAATTCAAAAATTGGGTCTACAAGAACATGCGAGTGCAAAAAATTAAGATTGTGAATTTTCTCCTTCACTTTCTTGCTATTCCTGTGAAACACCTAAAGGGTTAAAAGGCTGACTGAATATCATTTTGTATACTTTGGGGGGTGCAGTTTTTATAATGGGGTCATTTGTGGGGTATTTCTAAGATGAAGACCCTTCAAATCCACTTCAAACCTGAACTGGTCCCTGAAAAATAGTGAGTTTGGAAATTTTGTGAAAAATTGGAAAATTGCTGCTGAACTTTGAAGCCCTCTGGTGTCTTCCAAAAGTAAAAACTTGTCAATTTTATGATGCAAACATAAAGTAGACATATAGTATATGTGAAAAAAAAATTAAAATATTTTGAATATCCATTTTCCTTACAAACAGAGAGCTTCAAAGTTCACATTTTTCATAAAATTTTCAAATTTTTCACCAAGAAAGGATGCAAGTTACAATTTTTTTTTTACCACTATGTTAAAGTAGAATATGTCACGAAAAAACAATCTCGGAATCAGATTGATAACTAAAAGCATTCCAGAGTTATTAATGTTTAAAGTGACAGTGGTCAGATGTTCAAAAAATGGCCGGGTCCTAAGGTGTAAAATGGCTGGGTCCTTAAGAGGTTAAACAAAACTTATTTTTCCACAGCACCAGCAGAACACAACATTGCTGCAGCACATAAAAGGTGTATACTAAACACAAAATTGCACTCTGTCAAAGACTATTAGGAAAGGACTGCTGGGTATTATACCAACTACAGACTAGTATAACCAGCAGATAATTTGTTGTGGAACAAAGACACAGAATTGCACTGAAAATGTATTCCTGCCTCCTCTGCTAAGGTTTATGAAGTTGAAGCAGCTTGTTGAAATGTGTGAGGCAACACACAGCTCTCTGCCTCTCTCTGTAATACAATGCTGATGAAAGTGGGAGGTTAATGGCTGCAGTAACTGGGAGTTCAATGGCTGCAGTAAAAATCCTTTTCAGTGAAAAAAACACTGCTCTCTGTCCACCAGAATGCTGATGTGACTAGGATGTGAAATGCTGCTGGAATGAGCTTTGCTGTGTAACACACACACAGCGATGTCCTTCTTATCTGTATGCAGTGTAATGAATTATATGATGTGCCGCAAAATGGCTTCTGAATAAATAGGACTGTGACATTACAGTGGTGACTGGCTGCTGATAGCCTGCATCCTGCATGTAATTCAGGGTCATCCCGCCTACTTCCCTTCCCACCTTGCCTTCCCACCTTCCCAGCGTTCCTTACCCCATGTACTGACATGTGGATCCACCATTTTAGATGCACTGGAGCCTGGACCAAAGTAAATGGAGTTTAATGAAGCCATTTGCGCGATAGAACATTCGTTGTGAATCGAATATTTCATGAAATTCGTAACGAATTTGAGTTTGTCAGCTTTGATTTGCTCATCTCTAGTCACATAGGTAGACATTACATTTGAAAAACATCAAGTATTGCTCCAACAGAAAGAATTCAATAAAGCTATAAAGGAGCATGTCCCTCTACATAAACAAGAAAAAATCATGTGGTAATACACACTAGCTAAGAATGTAAAAAGAAGCAAATCTAAGGCCTAAGTGGTCCTCCTAACCTCCATGTATCATAGTATTGGTGTACATGCACTATTTCTCCCATTAACTCTCCCGTCACAAAATAACGTTTGCAATTAATAACGGGCTATGACGGGTTAAAACGGGTAATGTCAAAATCCCATAGACTATGATGGGATTTTATAACGGACGTTTAACGGCCCTTTCTAATGGTTTTGTTAACGGGTCATTTTAACGGATCTTTAAAATGGAGAATTCTATAGTGTGAAAGCAGCCTTAAAATGTACATACTGCATATGGCTTTAAAATACCACATTTCTAGGGGCTTCTTGCTGCAATTCGTTTCGGACGTAATTAGTTTTTGTCCAAATTGTTCATATTTCGTACATTCGGATTTATCCGAATGTACGAAATATTTACATCCGAATGAATCCGAAATCCAAACAAAACCAATAGTACATGCCTACGAAATTGTGAAAAACAAATTTTATTTTTGTTAAAACAAAATTTGTTTTCATTTAGAAGCAAGGGACCATTATGGGGAGCGGGTGCACGGAAAAGAAGAGACCCGTGGAGATCAGAACATTAAGACACGTAAGATAATGTATAACTCTATGTGATTCATTAATACATGATGTAATGTTGAATGAATGAATGAATGCTGTATGAATGATTGATGTGTTTGATCGATGTGTTTGATTGTCGGGGGATTTATGAATAACATGTCATGTCACTTGCGCTAACACTGTTTCTGTTACTGTTACCATGGTGCCTCCAGCTGTTGCAAAACTACAAAACCCACCCAGCATGCCCTGACAGCCAAAGGCTGTCAGGGCATGCTGGGAGTTGCAATTTTGCAACAGCAGGAGACACCCTGGGTGGTTGGCACACATGCGCTATGCTCTAACTACTTTCATTTTTAAATATCCCTCGCTCTTTTCTGAACTGGGTTAGTATAGGTCAATGAAATGCATAGTAATTGCCGTGGGAACATTTTTTATTCATAAAATCGCAGACTTAATTGGATAATTGCCGTTTAGAACATTTGGGGTCCCAACGTTCTAAATGGCAATCATGAATAAAAAAAATGTTCCCACGGCAATTACTATGCATTTCATTGACCTATACTAACCCAGTTCAGAAAAGAGCGAGGGATATTTAATAATGAAAGTAGTTAGAACATAGCGCATGTTTGCCAACCACCCAGGGTGTCTCCAGCTGTTGCAAAACTGCAACTCCCAGCATGCCCAGACAGCCTTTGGCTGTCAGGGTATGCTGGGTGGGTGTTGTAGTTTTGCAACAGCTGGAGGCACCCTGGTAACAGTAACAGAAACATACATAAATCACCCGACAATCAAACACATCGATCATACACATCAATCATTCCTGCAGCATTCATTCTTTCAACATTACAGCATGTATTAATAAATCACATAAAATTATATTATCTTACCTGTCTTCCAATATTCCAATCTCTGCGGCTGCCCTCTTTTCCTGCTCCCGCTCCCGATAATACTCCCCTGCTTAAAAAACTATTTACCCGAATGTCCCGAATACCGAATGTATCCGAAAAAAAATCACACCCGAACCCCCGAATACTGAATGTATACGAAAAATCAAGCCCGAACAAATTACCGAACCGAAAATTTTACCAACATTGAAAAAAACGAAACGAAAATTTTTCTTGTGCACATGTCTATTTATTGGCCTCTATAAAAATCTAAAGGATCTGTAAGGATTCATGAGTGAACGGATCTGCAGGGTTTTGGCATAGTGGAAGCAGAGCCTTACAGAGAATTATTCTTGCTCTAACAAATGAATTTGCTTTGTGAAGATAAAGACCAATCAAGTCCTAGTAATGCAAATATTACTTTTGTGCGGCTCATCTCAGTTATTTAATTATCTCAGTGCAGCAAAGACCTTAGTATTTATAGTGTAATAAATAATAGCCAACTTTTACACTGAGATTATTTAGGATGCCCTACACTTGATGTTATAAGGCTTGCACCTTACATTAAACTCATTATGAGAGTCCATAACCTCTGTACACACCATAGCCTTCCCCGTATCAGTGATAGCAGGATATAGAGTTAGCACAGCTTTATCAGTGCTGGTCCAGGCTCTTTACAGTGACATCAATGTGTAATTTATATGTCATCAATTTAACCAGCTGACTGCTCCCAAGTACCAATACACAACAGCTCGCATATGAAAGAGCCCCTTCCTGCAGACTCTTAAATCTGTTAGTGGCTGCGGTTAATTCTTGGTGTAATTAAAATACTTCGGTCACGCAATAAAATGTGAAATAGCTCTGTAAAAATTCATTAACTTTCCCATGTTGATTTATGGAGTAGTTATTCTATGAAATCCCCGCTCTGCTGTATGAGAAGAGATTGCTAGAATTTGTGTTTGCTAAATGCTTCAGCAAAAATGCATTTTCTGCACATAATATTCATATGATCAAGGCTTAATGACATGAAGATGGATCACCTATTGATATGCCATGTACACTGTATACACATTACTTTACCATAAATAGTACAACAATAAAGCAAATATTGATGTTTGTTAAGTATTACAATTTCAAGCTAAAATACCATTGTTCTCTTACACCATTAAAACTATGTTTAATACTTTATCCTTCTTACAGAAATACTCAGAACAATACATTGAATTGAGAAAATAACATATCTATGCTTCATATATGCAAACGAAATACATACTCTTAAAGGGGTTATTCATCCTGTGAAAGCTAATGGTCTACACTCAGAATAGGCCATCAATAATAGATTGGCCGGGCTCACTTCTGGCACTGCTGCCCCAACCCCCACCTCCCCCCTTGCCTTGATCCATCTCTTCATTGCCACTGTCACTGTATCTTTAGTAGCAGCATTGTAGAATTGTCCCATTCAAGTGAAAAAGGTAATTCTGCAGTTTATTACACACCAGTTTTTTACATTACTTCATAGCTGACATCTGAATAAATTTGCTGCATATAATTTACTAGTGTTGAGCGGCATAGGCCATATTCGAATTCGCGATATTTCGCGAATACATGGAAGAATGTTTGTCATATATTCGCTAAATTCGCATATTCGCGTTTTTTTTGCATATGCGAAAATTCGCATATGTGTGTTACGCCTAGCGCTCCGGGTCCCCGCTCCTCCCCGGAGCGCTCACGGCGTCTTTCTCCCTGCAGCGCCCCGGTCAGTCCCGCTGACCGGGAGCGCTGCACTGTCTTGGCCGTTGGGGATGCGATTCGCACAGCGGGACGCGCCCGCTCGCGAATCGCATCCCAGGTCACTTACCCGTCCCGGTCCCCTGCTGTCATGTGCTGGCGCGCGCGGCTCCGCTCTCTAGGGCGCGCGCGCGCCAGCTCTCTGAGACTTAAAGGGCCAGTGCACCAATGATTGGTGCCTGGCCCAATTAGCTTAATTGGCTTCCACCTGCTCCCTGGCTATATCTGATCTCCTCCCATGCACTCCCTTGCCGGATCTTGTTGCCTTGTGCCAGTGAAAGCGTTTAGTGTGTCCAAAGCCTGTGTACCTGAACTTCTGCTACCCATCCTGACTACGAACCTTGCCGCCTGCCCCCGACCTTCTGCTACGTCTGACCTTGCCTCTGCCTAGTCCTTCTGTCCCACGCCTTCTCAGCAGTCAGCGAGGTAGAGCCGTTGCTAGTGGATACGACCTGGTTGCTACTGCCGCAGCAAGACCATCCCGCTTTGCGGCGGGCTCTGGTGAAAACCAGTAGCCTCTTAGAACCGGTCCACTAGCACGGTCCACGCCAATCCCTCGCTGACACAGAGGATCCACTACCTGGAAGCCGAATCGTGACAGTAGATCCGGCCATGGATCCCGCTGAGGTGCCGCTGCCAAGTCTCGCTGATCTTCCCACGGTGGTCGCTCAGCAATCGCAGCAGATTGCCCAACAAGGACAGCAGCTGTCGCAGTTGACCACCATGTTACAGCAACTTCTGCCTCTGCTACAGCAGCAACCATCTCCTCCGCCAGCTCCTGCACCTCCTCCGCAGCGAGTGGCCGCTCCTAACCTCCGCTTGTCCCTGCCGGACAAATTTGATGGGGACTCTAAACTCTGCCGTGGATTTTTGTCTCAGTGTTCCCTGCATATGGAGATGTTGTCGGACTTGTTTCCTTCAGAACGGTCTAAGGTGGCGTTCGTAGTAAGCCTTCTTTCAGGAAAGGCCTTGTCTTGGGCCACACCGCTCTGGGACCGCAATGATCCTGCCACAGCCACAGTCCAGGCCTTCTTCACTGAACTCCGGAGTGTCTTCGAGGAGCCAGCCCGAGCTTCTTCTGCCGAGACTGCCCTGTTGAACCTGGTCCAGGGTAATTCTTCAGTGGGCGAGTACGCCATCCAATTTCGTACTCTTGCTTCCGAGTTATCATGGAATAACGAGGCTCTCTGCGCGACCTTTAAAAAAGGCCTATCCAGTCGCATCAAGGATGTGCTGGCCGCACGAGAGATTCCTGCCAATCTGCAAGAACTCATCCATCTAGCTACCCGCATTGACATGCGTTTTTCTGAGCGACACCAAGAGCTCCGCCAGGAAAAAGACTTAGATCTCTGGGCACCTCTCCCACAGTATCCGTTGCAATCTACGCCTGGGCCTCCCGCCGAGGAGGCCATGCAAGTGGATAAGTCTCGCCTGACCCAGGAAGAGAGGAATCGCCGTAGGGAAGAAAATCTCTGTCTTTACTGTGCCAGTACCGAGCATTTCTTGGTGGATTGCCCTATCCGTCCTCCACGCCTGGGAAACGCACGCACGCACCCAGCTCACGTGGGTGTGGCGTCTCTTGGTTCCAAGTCTGCTCCTCCACGTCTCACGGTACCCGTGCGGATTTCTTCTTCAGCCAACTCCTCCCTCTCAGCCGTGGCCTGCTTGGACTCCGGTGCCTCTGGAAATTTTATTTTGGAGTCGTTTGTTAATAAATTCAGCATCCCGGTGACCCGTCTCGTCAAGCCGCTCTACATTTCCGCGGTCAACGGAGCCAGATTGGACTGCACCGTGCGTTACCGCACAGAGCCCCTCCTCATGTCTATTGGGCCCCACCTTGAGAGGATTGAGTTCTTCATTCTGCCCAACTGTACCTCTGAGGTCCTCCTCGGTCTGCCTTGGCTCCGGCTTCATTCCCCCACCATTGATTGGACCACCGGGGAGATCAGGAACTGGGACTCTGCCTGCCACAGGAAGTGCCTCTCCCCCCCCTCCCAGTCCCGTCAGGCAAGCCTCTGTGCCTCCCCATGGCCCCCGTCCTGGTGTCACACTGCCCCGTGCCAGGCCTCGCCCTCTGCCCTCCCTCCCCATTCCCACTCCTGCTGTACTGCCTGCCGTTGAGGAAACCCTCCATTCTTTCCCGGTGTCCTCATCCCAGGGGAGGCAGTTACCGGACAAAGAGAAGGGGAGACCTAAGGGGGGGGTACTGTTACGCCTAGCGCTCCGGGTCCCCGCTCCTCCCCGGAGCGCTCACGGCGTCTTTCTCCCTGCAGCGCCCCGGTCAGTCCCGCTGACCGGGAGCGCTGCACTGTCTTGGCCGTTGGGGATGCGATTCGCACAGCGGGACGCGCCCGCTCGCGAATCGCATCCCAGGTCACTTACCCGTCCCGGTCCCCTGCTGTCATGTGCTGGCGCGCGCGGCTCCGCTCTCTAGGGCGCGCGCGCGCCAGCTCTCTGAGACTTAAAGGGCCAGTGCACCAATGATTGGTGCCTGGCCCAATTAGCTTAATTGGCTTCCACCTGCTCCCTGGCTATATCTGATCTCCTCCCATGCACTCCCTTGCCGGATCTTGTTGCCTTGTGCC
Source organism: Hyla sarda (assembly GCF_029499605.1). NCBI lineage: Eukaryota > Metazoa > Chordata > Amphibia > Anura > Hylidae > Hyla > Hyla sarda. The sequence continues at coordinate 129,179,567 of NC_079192.1, read as the reverse complement.
AGTGAAAGCGTTTAGTGTGTCCAAAGCCTGTGTACCTGAACTTCTGCTACCCATCCTGACTACGAACCTTGCCGCCTGCCCCCGACCTTCTGCTACGTCTGACCTTGCCTCTGCCTAGTCCTTCTGTCCCACGCCTTCTCAGCAGTCAGCGAGGTAGAGCCGTTGCTAGTGGATACGACCTGGTTGCTACTGCCGCAGCAAGACCATCCCGCTTTGCGGCGGGCTCTGGTGAAAACCAGTAGCCTCTTAGAACCGGTCCACTAGCACGGTCCACGCCAATCCCTCGCTGACACAGAGGATCCACTACCTGGAAGCCGAATCGTGACAATGTGAAAATTTATGAACTTTATAGCAAGTGTACCAGTGTAACTTGATAGAAGCAGCAGAAGGGAGGGATCAATATTTGCGAGTATTCGCATATGTGAATATTCGCCCGGCGGTCTCACAGAGTAGTATTTGAGCCTTCGTTAGACCATACAAGCTGTATTTGAGCCTAGTATTTGAGCCTTCGTTAGACCACACAAGCTGTGATGTGTACGGAAAAAAAAAACTAATAAAATTCGAATTGCGAATATTTGCGAGCAACAGTATAATTTACACTGTGTATCAGAAAAACTGAAAAATGTTGGAGACTACTTTGAAGAGGCTTTCCATGACTACAACATTCATGTCCAAGACCTATCCTCAAGATATGTTATTAGTATCAGATCAGTGAATATCCGACTCCTGATGGCTCCACTGTTCAGCTGATTAAAGGGGCCGCAGTGCTCCAACAAGCAATACATGCCTTTTATTGCTTATCCAGCTTCCAATATTTCGCAGTGGTTGTGTGTGCTCTGCCTTTAAAGGGGTATTTCAGCAACTTACACTTATCTGATCATGGGGGTCCAAACACCACTCCATTTTGATTTCAGTTCCCAATTCTTGAGATAGGGGACAGCCCCAGTGGTCAGACCCCCCACAGTAGTCAGACACGTATCCCCTAACCTGTGGATAGGGTATGAGTGTTCGAGGCTAGAATAGCCCTTTATCTAATGATGGACTGGGGTGCGGAGTGTCGGACCATCATTAATTTTATATTGATAGTCTCGAAAAACCTATTAAACTAATTCCTGGCATGAATGCAGTTGGATAGACATATGGAACTTCACTTGTCTTCAGAGATACTACAGTTCTCAACTGCATCACACAGTAAGGCAATTAAGCAGCACTATCATATGCAAGGAGTTTGTACAGTAAAATACTTTAACTTTTAGTAGAGGAGGCTGGAACTGGTTTAAAGGGGTTATCCAGGAAAAAAATGATATATATATACCGTATTTTTCGTCCTATAGGACGCACCGGCGTATAAGACGCACCCAATTTTTAGGGTCAAAATCTAAAAAAATTAAGATTTTGAACCCAATAGTGGTCTTCAACCTGCGGACCTCCAGATGTTGCAAAACTACAACTCCCAGCATGCCCGGACAGCCGTTGGCTGTCCGGGCATGCTGGGAGTTGTAGTTTTGCAACATCTGGAGGTCCGCAGATTGAAGACCACTGCAGGAGGAGGTAATACTCACGTGTCCCCGCCGCTCCGGACCCGTCACCGTTGCCCTGGATGTCGCTCCATTGCTGTCGCCGTGTCCCCGCCGCTCCGGAACGTCTCTGCTGCCGGCCGGGTATCCTCGCTCTCCGTCGCCGCCATCACGTCGTTACGCACGCCGTCGCACGTACGCGACGACGTGATGACGAGGAAGGAGAGCGCCGGCCATACAGGGGATCCCTGAACGGAGAAGACACTGAGGAGGCAGGTAAGGTCCCCCCCGGTGTCCTGTAAGCACTAACCCTGCTATTCAGTCGGGCTGTTCGGGACCGCCGCGGTGAAATCGCGGCGGTCCCGAACAGCCCGACTGAACAGCCGGGTTAGTGTCACTTTCCCTTCAGACGCAGCGGTCAGCTTTGATCGCCGCATCTGAAGGGTTAATACAGGGCATCACCGCGATCGGTGATGTCCTGTATTAGCCACGGGTCCCGGCTCCAGAAAGTTAAACAGATTTGTAAATGACTTGTATTAAAAAATCTTAATCCTTTCAGTACTTATGAGCTGCTGAAGTCGAGTTGTTCTTTTCTGTCTAAGTGCTCTCTGCTGACACCTGTCTCTGGATCTGTCCAGAGTAGAAGCAAATCCCCATAACAAACCTATTCTACTCTGTGCAGTTCCCGAGACAAGCAGAGATGTCAGCAGAGAGCACTGTTGCCAGACAGAAAAGAACAACTCAACTTGAGCAGCTGATAACTATTGGAAGGATTAAGATTTTTTTATAGAAGCATTTTACAAACCTGTTTAACTTTCTGGAGCCAGTTAATTATATATATATATATATATATATATATATATATATATATATATATATATATATATATATAATAAAGTTTTCCTGGAATACCCCTTTAATGTCAAAGAAAGTGTTTTTCAAAGAGGAATGAGTCTGCATGTAGGCAGGGCCGGTTTTAGGCTTAGCGTGGCCCTAGGCAAAATCAAAAGAGGGGCCCCAAAAGTCATAATAGTGCACTAACCAGATTTGCACATTTTTGGTCACTTCAAATACCATAAAAATATCTAAAAAAGCAATAGAAAAGTCACATCAAAACAAAAAGGATCAGAATAGTACAATTTTATATTTTTGTATAGTTCCCCCACATTAGGTTGGCAGTATAGTTCCCCCACATCAGACAGGCAGTATAGTTCCCCCACATTAGGTTGGCAGTATAGTTCTCCCCACATTAGGTTGGCAGTATAGTTCCCCCACATTAGGTTATCAAACGGAAAATGGAAAAGGACCTCATTCATCCAGGCGCTGCCGGTTAGGTCATCAGGTGCACAAAATGATGCAATGTATACCTTGGAATATTGTATACATGAAAGTTTATTAAAAAATAATAAACAACATACAGATTACGCGTTTCGAGGGTGACTCCCCTCTTCCTCAGATCAGGTGTGCTGATCTGAGGTAGAGGGGAGTCACCCTCGAAACGCGTAATCTGTATGTCGTTTATTATTTTTTAATAAACTTTCATGTATACAATATTCCAAGGTATACATTGCATCATTTTGTGCACCTGATGACCTAACCGGCAGCGCCTGGATGAATGAGGTCCTTTTCCATTTTCCGTTTGATGACTACGTCAGGACGTATGTGCCTGTGACCTCCGGCTTGCAGCCCTCCTTTGGACATCAGTGAGTACCCCTATATGGGGTGATATGCGTTACTTCTATTTACATCTGGTGAGCAGCCACCTATAAGTGCCGTGGGTTTCTCCCACATTTACACTTGCTGTTTGTGTTTAAGGGTAATACACGAGGCGCCGTTCCCCGGTCTTTTTTCTTTCTATTTATCCCACATTAGGTTGGCAGTATAGTTCCCCCACATTAGGTTGGCAGTATAGTTCCCCCACATTAGGTTGTAGTTCCCCCACATTAGGTTGGCAGTATGTTCCCCCACATTAGGTTGTAGTTCCCCCACATTAGGTAGACAGTATAGTTCCCCCACATTTGGTTGGCAGTATAGTTCCCCCATATTAGGTTGACAGTATAGTTCCCCCACATTAAGTTGGCAGTATGTTCCCCCACATTAGGTAGACAGTATAGTTCCCCCACATTAGGTAGACAGTACAGTTCCCCCACATTAGGTTGGCAGTATAGAACCCCACATTAGGTTGGCAGTATAGTTCCCCCACATTAGACAGGCAGTATAGTTCCCCCACATTAGGTTGGCAGTATAGTTCCCCCCACATTAGATTGGCAGTATAGTTCCCCCACATTAGGTTGGCAGTATAGTTCCCCACATTAGGTTGGCAGTATAGTTCCCCACATTAGGTAGACAGTATAGTTCCCCCACATTAGGTTTGCAGTATAGTTCCCCCACATTAGGTTTGCAGTATAGTTCCCCCACATTAGGTTGGCAGTATAGTTCCCCCACATTAAGTTGGCAGTATGTTCCCCCACATTAGGTAGACAGTATAGCTTCCCCACATTAGATTGGCAGTATAGATTCCCCACATTAGATTGGCAATGTGTTCCCCCACATTAGGTAGGCAGTATGTTCCCCCACATTAGGTAGGCAGTATGTTCCTCCACATTAGGTTGAAGTTCTCCCCCATTAGGTTGGCAGTATGTTCCCATTAGGTAGGCAGTATAGTTTCCCCACATTAGGTGCAGTATGTTCCCCCACATTAGGTAGGCAGTATAGTTTCCCCACATTAGGTGCAGTATGTTCCCCCACATTAGGTAGGCAGTATGTTCCCCCACATTAGGTTGCAGTCCCCCCCCCCCCAATTAGGTTGGCAGTATAGTTTCCCCACATTAGGTGCAGTATGTTCTCCCACATTAGGCTGGCAGTATAGTTCCCCCACATTAGGTTGCAGTCTCCCCCCCCATTAGGTATGCAGTATGTTCCCCCACATTAGGTTGCAGTCCCCCCCCCATTAGGTTGGCAGTATGTTCCCCTCCATTAGGTAGGCAGTATAGTTTCCCCACACTAGGTGCAGTATGTTCCCCCACACTAGGCTGGCAGTATAGTTCCCCCCACATTAGGTTGCAGTTTCCCCCCCCATTAGGTTGGCAGTATGTTCCCCCCATTAGGTTGCAGTCCCCCCCCCCATTAGGTTGGCAGTATGTTCCCCCCACATTAGGTTGCAGCCCCCCCCCCATTAGGTTGGCAGTATGTTCCCCCACATTAGGTTGCAGTCCCCCCCCATTAGGTTGGCAGTATGTTCCCCCCACATTAGGTTGCAGTCCCCCCCCCCATTAGGTTGGCAGTATGTTCCCCCACATTAGGTTGCAGTCCCCCCCCCCTTAGGTTGGCAGTATGTTCCCCCCACAATAGGTTGCAGTCCCCCCCCATTAGGTTGGCAGTATGTTCCCCCACATTAAGTTGCAGTCCCCCCCCCCCCATTAGGTTCGCAGTATGTTCCCCCACATCAGGTTGGCAGTACAGTTCCCCTCCCCCCCCCCTACTTTTTCTATTTTTCACATTTCCTTACCTGGCCCCGCGCTCCGCAGGCTCAGGTAATGTGGCGGGTCTTGTGGGCTGTGGGGATAATATGACGAGTGACGTCTCCTGCGGGTCCTCTATGCTGCATCAGGGACGTCACTCCTCATTTCCTGCAGCCAGACACAGAACGCTTCACGACACAGTTTTTTTTCACTACACCGGCGCTGCAGGAAATGAGGAGTGACCTCCCTGACGCCGCATAGAGGACTTGGCAGGACACATCACTCGTCATATTATCCCCACAGCCCACAAGACCCGCCGTTTTAAAGTGACCGTGGCCGGGGTGGTTATCTTTAACAAGCAGCCGGCGCTGCGGACACTTTTAAACAGTTGCCCCCTCCCCCCCCCTACTGAGCAGCCGGCAGGGGGCCCCCTGGGGGATGGGGGCCCTAGGCAATTGCCTGGGTTGCCCCCCCCCCCCCCTAACGCTGGCCCTGCATGTAGGAGGTTGTATTTATATATTCCTCCCTGGGGCAGGGAGACTGATTTAATATATTGTTTATTGATTTATGCATATTATGTAAATGTGGTGTATGTGTTGGGGCTGTTTGGATGTAGTGGTGTGCCATGTGCTGGCTGTACTCCTTGGGGTCCTGGGTTGGTTGGACTGCCAGGTTTGGTAGTTTTGTCATGCTCTGTCAAGGTTGCTGGCAGTGAGTAGTGTTGGGCGCGAATATTCGCATTTCAAATTTTTATCGCGAATATCACAAATTCGCGAATATATTCACTATATATTCGAAATTGCAAATATTCGCTTTTTCCGCATATGCGCATATTCCTTCTTTTCACTTGTGGGCCAATTAGAATGATGGAAATACACTTGTCTGAGGATATCAACAACATCCCTAGCAACCAATGGTAAAGGTGCCCACCCCCTCACTGTTTTCTTCATCCAATACGCGAATATGCGAATATAATGAATATGCGAAATTCGCGAATATAGGACAAATATTCATCTATATATTCGCAAAATATCGCAAATTCGAATTTGGCAGATGATGGGTTCTATGGGTATACAGGAAACTCATTGTGGCAGCCATATAAAAAAAACTGCAAGGAGGACTGCAAGTGGCTAAACTGTGAGCAGTGACTTTTAACCTGGTGAGTGGCCACATTTTCAAATGAAAAAAAAAACCACATACTTACTTACCTTAAACCTGCTTAGGGCTCTTCTTGCTACTCCTGAGATGTATTCATTTCGGGAGTGACTGCCCACTGAGCTGATCACTGACTACATAGTGGCCACAGGACAATATAATAAAATGCAAATGTCTGTAATTCCTCTTTAACACAGTGTAACACCCCAAAGGATGTGCACTCATTTTGTTACCTTATCAGTTTGACCTAGGGCCAAACCCAGGAGCAGAGTCAAAGTATTGTCATGGATTTTACCCTTTATCATGCTTCAGGATGCAGAAGCTGGACTTGTGCTGCTAAAGGATACCAGGTCACTGCCCCAAGGGTGTTCCCTGTATAGATAACGGCTTGCCAGGCAGGCTAGATAACCCCAATGCTAGGCACCAGGGATACATGCAAAGGTGAAGCTGGTGCAACAGGTCATTTTCCTGGTGGTAATAGCAGGAGACACTGCACAGTTTAGTGTGGGCTATACAGTCAGTAGCAGAAAGTAATGTTAGCAGCAGGATATTCAGCCCAGCGAGGGTTAAGCAGCCTCAAGGTGTATATGTAACAGAGCTAAAAATGTTCTAGTAGCAGCAAGATGAATCACTGGCTAGATACAAGCACAGGTTCAGTTTTAACAGTCAGGCTCATGCACAGGAGAGTTCTGTTAGGTACATAAGGGTCAGGCACAGGTAACGTCAGGTAAACATGCACAGGTCAGATACAGGATGGAAAATCAGGGACACACACCTTTGCAATGGCAGAACCACAATATTGCTTAGGAACTGGGTGAGACAGACCAGGAACTTCAGCCAATGGGGAAGCAGCAGGGTTCTGTACTTGAATGTGAAATAAAATCATTAAGCATGAACTGTCTTTGTTCTCAGAATAAAAGTAAAGTATTTTCTTTAAAGGAGTAGTGCAGTGAAAAATACCTTATCCCCTATCCAAACGATAGAGGATAAGTTATAGATCACGGGGGCTCTGACCACTGGGACCTCCGTGATCTCCTGAACGGGGCCCGGCAGTCTGCCATAAGCGGCCGTTCTGACCCCTCTATGGGATACATGGAGGGGGCGTGTTAGCTGCTGCTCCATGCGGGGGTTGGCACACCCCCTTCCATCAAGCTGCCAGGGGCTCTGATCAGGAGATCACGGGGGTCCCAGTGGTCAGAGCCCCCGAGATCTATAACTTATCCCCTATCCTTTGGATAAGGGATAAGTTATCATTCACTACCCTACTCCTTTACCATTGCAGTCTAAAGCTGTATCTTTAAAAGGAAACCCTCAACAACAAACTAAGGCTCTGAACATATATTTATGACGATTCATAACCATGGAGGACAGGAGTGCCAAATACAAAAAACTGGATCAATTGCTTCAAGCATTCCATCTGGTGCCCCATTGACTGAAATAGGGCACAGCACCAGAGCGATGGGCCATCTGACAGAGCTGCATCTTAGTGTGGTTACACCAGGTCCAATATCTAAAAACCTATCTTTGAATCTCAGAGAATTTGCCCTGGAATGGTCATTTCTTATGAATACAGAGCTGTTTTCTACTTTTACTAAATATAAACTGGAGATCAAATTTTTAGAACAATTTATGAACACTTGATTTTTTCAGAAATAATGTAATCTACATTGATCATCATTTGAAGTTTTTTTTTTTTTTTTGTAAGGGGTACACCATACCATTAGAACAGTGTTTTACAACATAAAACCTTTATTCATAATTAGAGAACAGCAATGACTGTCGCACAGAGAAAGTAAACGTTCTGAAGGTTACAACAGTCACCAATCAGTAGGAAGTGTACAGGCCTTTACTTTGAATGACTTCAGCACATCTGCGCCCCCCACAGGACATCACTAGTCTCCCACACTGCTCTGGTGGGAGTTTGCTCCACTCTTCTTCCAGTCTCTTCCACAGTTCTGTGACTGTTGTGGGTTTCTTGGCCATAACGTTGTCACCAAGGATTTTCCAGAGGTTTTCTATTGGGTTTAGATCCGGACTCTGGGCTGTCTTTTCATTGTTTCAATGTTTTCAGTTTCAAGGAACTGCTTTACCCGTTTTGCTGTGTGACAGGGGGCATTATCCTGCATGGAAATTGCTGATAGATTGATGAATGTAAGGAGGGAACAGCGTGTTGTTGAAGAATGTTCTGGTACACACTTGCATTCACTCTGCTATGTAGCTGTATGAGAGGTCGGACTCCGGCTGCAGAAAACATTCCCCAAACCATGACATTTCCTCCTCCACCTTTCACTGACTACTTTACACACTTTTGGTTCATTCTTTCCCAAGTTTGTCGATGAACATAATGTTTCCCATCAGACCTAAATAAATTAAACTGCTTTTATCACTAAAATGAACTCTGGACCACTTCACCTCTCTCCACACAACATGCTCCTCAGCAGAGGTCTAGTGTTTTGATTCTGCTAATGAGAGGTTTGGTCACTTCAGAGTGGGCTTTCAGTCCAAATGCTCTTAAAGGGGTTATCCAGGAAAAAACTTTTTTTATATATATCAACTGGCTCCAAAAAGTTAAACAGATTTGTAAATTACTTCTATTAAAAAAATATTAATCCTTTCAGTTCTTATGAGCTGCTGAAGTTGAATTGTTCTTTTCTGTCTAAGTGCTCTCTGATGACACGTGTCTCAGGAACCGCCCAGTTTAGAAGCAAATCCCCATAGCAAACCTCTTCTACTCTGTGCAGTTCCCGAGACAAGCAGAGAGGTCAGCAGAGAGCACTGCTGTCAGACAGAAAAGAACAACTCAACTTCGGCAGCTGATAATTATTGAAAAAATTTTGATTTTTTAATAGAAGTCATTTACAAATCTGTTTAACTTTCTGGAGACAGTTAATTAAAAAAAGAAAAGTTTTTTCCTGGAATACCACTTTAACCCCTTAAGGACACATGACGTACTGGAACGTCATGTGTCCGCTCCCAATCTATAACGCGGGGCCACGGCGTGGCCCCGCATCATAGCGGGTTGGGCCCGGCCTCTAACAACGGCCGGGACCCGTGGCTAATAGCTTGCGGCATTGATCGCAGTGCCGCGCGCTATTAACTCTTTAGACGCGGCGTTCAAACTTGAACGCCACATCTAAAGGGAAAGTGAAAGTGTGCCGGTTAGCTCAGTGGGCTGTTTGGGATAGCCGCGGTGAAATCGCGGCATCTCGAACAGCTTACAGGACAGCAGGAGGGTCTCTACCTGCGTCCTCGCTGTCCAATCGCCGAATGACTGCTCAGTGCCTGAGATCCAGGCATGAGCAGTCAAGCGGCAGAATCATCGATCACTAGTTTCTTATGAGAAACCAGTGATAAATGATAAAGATCAGTGTGTGCAGTGTTATAGGTCCCTATGGGAGCTATAACACTGCAAAAAAAAAAGTGAAAAAAAAGTAAATTAAGATCATTTAACCCCTTCCCTATTAAAAGTTTGAATCACCCCCCTTTTCCCATAAAAAAAAAACCAGTGTAAATAAAAATACAAATAAACATATATGGTATCGCCGCGTGCGGAAATGTCCGAATTATAAAAATATATTGTTAATTAAACCGCACGGTCAATGGCGTGTGCGCAAATAAATTCCAAAGTCCAAAATAGTGCATTTTTGGTCACTTTTTATATCATGAAAAAATGAATCAATAAGTCCTATCAATGCAAAAAGGGAACAACTTCCCCATACCCCATACGCGGAAAAATAAAAAAGTTATAGGGGTCAGAAATGACCATTTTAAACGTATTAATTTTCCTGCATGAAGTTATGATTTTTCCCAGAAGTACGACAAAATCAAAACTATATAAGTAGGGTATCATTCTAACCGTATGGACCTACAGAATAAATATCAGGTGTCATTTTTACCGAAAAAGGTACTACGTAGAAACGGAAGCCCCCAAAATTTACAAAACTGCGTTTCTTTTTTTCAATTTTGTCTCACAATGATTTTTTTTCCATTTCACCATAGATTTTTGGGCAAAATGACTGACGTCATTACAAAGTAGAATTGGTGGCGCAAAAAAAAAGCCATCATATGGATTTTTAGGTGAAAAATTGAAAGAGTTATGATTTTTTAAAGGCAAGGAGCAAAAAACGAAAATGCAAAATGGAAAAAACCCCGGTCCTTAAGGGGTTAAACATTGAGACACTGTATGACGAGACAGATCCTTACCCTGTTCAGTGCTGAACTGGCGAGCTATTCCAGCTGCAGTGTTGAAACGATTACGCATGGACATTCTCCGCATTATCCAGTCCTCTCTTGCACTTGTCTTTCGAGTGCGACCAGCCTTATTGGGGGACTGAGTTTATGATGTTGTAAAGATGGAATATTCTAGAAATCACAGACTTGGAACAACCAACTTCTCTTGCTATGGCTGATGGGATCACCCCTTTGGCCTTCATCTGGACAACCTGCTGCCAGAGGGTTTCAGTCACTTTAGAACGGCACACCATTTTTGCAAAGTCAGTGAAAACTGGAAAGTTAGGCTGCCAGTTAAATAGGGTTTGTCAGATCATTAAAGGGGTACTCCAGCCCCAGACATCGGCCCTAGACATCTTATTCCCTATCCAAAGGATAGGGGATAAGATGTCTGATCGTGGGGGTCCCGCCGCTGGGGGCCATCCCGCCCCCCTCTCATAGGCTTGCATTGAGGGGGTGGGGCATGTCATCACGAGGGGGCGGAGTATCGTGAATCTTCTCTCTGTGAGGCGGGACCCTGTATCGTGAATCTTCTCTCTGTGAGGCGGGACCCCCGGGATCAGACATCTTATCCCCTATCCTTTGGATAAGGGATAAGATGTATAGGGCCTGAGTACCCCTATAAGGAAATTAGCACCAGTTTCCAGATTCCCAAGAGCGATAGGTGAGTGCCAAATAAATGGATTGTCCACAATCACTGTCAACTGAAAACTTTCAGGAACTTTTACTGAAGATTTTATGTAGCAGGCAATAGCAATAACAGTCCAGATAACAAAGTCTATTCGTAGTTGAGCAGCGATTGACAGTTGGTTGAGATCAGATAAGCTCAATTTAGCTTTAGGAAGATTCCGTTGCATAGATCCGCTGGATTTAGGGGTGCGTTTAGGTCCAGTGATCTTGCGGAGAGTAGCGGGAAATTATATCTATATAACCGCTGTGGTATAGGCCGAGTCCGCAAGGCTTTGGCCTAGTAAACGTACTTGAAAGTTGCGAAGGTCCTATCTCATTCAGAGTCAGCAACCCAAGAGAGCGATCAATGGCCGCAGCTCCCTTATATGGGCAGGGGCTGGCCGTTTGGGATTGGTCCAAAACAACTGTCACTCACCGTTACACAGTATTATGGGAAAACACGTGACTCAAGAATCACCTAAGGTCCTTCAACATACCATAGAGTTCTGAACCAAGTCACATGACCCGCAGGTCCTGCGACGCTAAACAAGTGAGTAACACAATATAGATATTTACAATGATAATATTTATAAATATCAAGTTACTAAGGGGTGACTAGGGGCTAACTAGGGAAGCGGACCCCGACAGTCCTAGGGACGCTGACTTTGGGGACCCCCCTAACCAAGGCAAAGTATGAAATACGGTGCCGGGACACCACAATCTCATTTACATTTTTATTTTGTGCTTTAGAATAAATTAAATTTATGAGATAAATTTAAAATACTGCAATTTTACTCATGTTAGGATATATTCACATAGGACTACACTATGACCTTGACATTTAGGAAATTGTGTGTTGTACTCTAACTTTGATCTCCAGTGTATATCCAAATCCTAATTTGAATTGATAAAATTCTAAGAAATGCATATAGGCAGCAAACATAAAAAATTGTCTTCAGTTATAGTTACTTGTGAGGTATTCATGTTCTTGGTATGTTGTTATTATTATGTTTTGGGCCATTTTTCTGTACTTTTGGTTTAACGGTTCCCATATGTGTTATTATTTATACAAGACATTGCTATCACTTCACCTCACATCTTACACAATGCAGATTAGTTATATGAAATATTTATCCAGCTTCAATATTGATCAGGTGACTTGATCAGAGTATGTTAGTCTGCAGCCCCTGTATTGTCACTGCAGATTGCCATGTTTACCAGCTTTCTAGCTCTCATTCCCTGATGCAGTGCTATCGTTGGCACAAGAGATGAGCGAACTTATGAAAAATTCGATTTTTTTCGAAAAAAATTTGGTTTGATACGAATTTATTTGCGGCAAATCTATATTAAAAACGGCTATTTCGGGACTACACAGAGCCTCAATAGGGGTGTAGAACACTTTGCTTTGTTCTAACATGCATATGGAGTGTACTGGGGTAGTGAAATAATACTTTTATTCAGAATGACATGCAGATTACAGGCAGAATCACTGCCGCAGGGAGCACAATGACAGAGCCTACAGGTGGCATCAGTATGAGGAGACCATATAGTGACTAAATGACACAGCGTGGAGGTGTTGGCAGCATGAGGAGAGCATACAGTGGCTAAATGACACAGCTTGGAGGTGTTGGCAGCATGAGTAGACCATATGGTGGCTGAATTACACAGCGTGCAGGTGTTGGCAGCATGAGGAGACCATATATTGGCTGAATGACACAGCATGGAGGTGTTGGCAGCATGAGGAGACCATATAGTAGCTGAATGACACAGCTTGGATGTGGCTGAAGAATGATGAGATCATATAGTGGCTGAATGGCACAGCCTGGAGTTGGCAGCAGCATGAGTAGACACTAGTGTTGCTCGCGAATATTCGCAATTCGAATATTATTCGCGAATATCGCATATTCGCGAATTCGCGAATTTCGCGAATATAGCGCTATATATTCGTAATTACGAATATTCGTTTTTTTTTTTTTTTTTTTTTTTTTTTTTTCTTCACAGTACACATCACAGTGATCATCCCTCTCTGCTTCCAGCTTGTGTGGTGTAAAGAAGGCTGTAATACTACTGTGCGAGACTGGCGTGCGAAAATTCGCATATGCGAACATTAGCATATGCTAATTTTCGCATATGCGAATTTACGCGTGTGTTAATTTTGTATATGCCAATATTCACCTATGTAAATTTTCGCATACGCGAAATTTCGCATATGCGAAAATAAAACGAGAATATAACGAATATGCGAATATTCGCGAATTTATGACGAATATTCGTCCATATATTCGCGAATATTCGCGAATTCGAATATGGCCTATGCCGCTCAACACTAGTAGACACTAGGGCTTCACAATCCCTAAGATTAAAAGATGAATTTTGAAATTTAAATTGAAGATTTAGAGTAGCTAGTGCTACCATAAAAAATGTTTAGGCCCAGACCCAGGCTCAGGAGCATCAGTAAACCATATATTGGCTGAATGACAAAGCTTGGAATTGGTTGAAGCATGAGGAGACCATATAGTGTCTGAATGGCAAAGCCTGGAGTTGGGAGCAGCATGAGTAGACACTAGGGTTTCACAATCCCTAAGATTGACCCCTTAAGGACTCAGCCCTTTGGGCCTTAAGGACTCCTCGCCTTCTAAAAACCATAACTCTTTTATATTTTCCTCCACAGACTAGTATGAGGACTTGTTTTTTTGCGCGACCAGTTGTCCTTTGTAATGACATCACTCATTTTACCATAAAATGTATGGCGCAACCAAAAAAATATTTGTGTGGGGAAATTGATAAGAAAACCGCAATTTTGCAAATTTTGGAAGGTTTCGTTTTCATGATGTACACTTTACGGTAAAATAGACATGTTTTCTTTATTCTGTGGGTCAATAAGATTAAAATGATACCCATAATTACATACTTTTCTATTATTTTACCGCTTAAAAAAAATTTCAAACTGTTTGACCAAATTAGTGAGTTTAAAATCCCTCTTTTGCTGACCTATAACTTTGTCATTTTTCCGTATAATCGGCGGTATGAGGCTCATTTTTTGCGCCATTATCTGTAATTTTATTTCATACCACATTTGCATATATATAAAACTTTTAATACATTTTTTATCAATTTTTTGGGGAATAAAATATTATAAAAAAGCTGCAATTTTGGCCTTTTTTTTTACATTCACACCGTTCGCCGTATGGGATAATTAACATTATATTTTAATAGCTCGGATATTTATGCATGCGGCGATACCAAATATGTAAAATGGGGAAAAACGGGCAATTGACATTTTTTATTGGGGGATGGGATTTTTCTATTTTTTTTTACTTGTATTATTTACGTTTTTTACTTTTATTTTTACACTTTAATAGTCCCCATAGGGGACTATTTATAACAATCATTCGATTGCTAATACTGTTCAGTGCTATGCATAGGGAATAGCGCTGATCAGTGTTATCGGTTATCTTCTGCTCTGGTCTGCTCCGATGATCTGGTCATTTGCGGCAGGTCCTTGCTGCTGATAGCTGGTAATGGCTCAGCTGGTAACCCCTGAGATGCCGTGATCAATACAGATCACGGCATCTGCAGATGTGCGGCACTTAATGTGGACAATCGTATCGCTCGCAGTGCTGCCGCGGGGATCTGATCATCTGTGTATAGGATGTAAATGTGCGTCCTGGTGTGTTAAGCACCTCCTCCCCAGGACGTACATTTATGTCCTGCGTCGTTAAGGGGTTAAAAGATGAATAACAAAAATTTAAATTGAAGATTTAGGGTAGCTAGTGCTACCATAAAAAAAATTTAGGCCCAGACCCAGGCCCAGCAGCATCAATAAACCATATATTGGCTGAATGACACAGCCTGGAGTTGGCTGAAGCATGAGGAGACCATATAGTGTCTGAATGGCACAGCCTGGAGTTGTCAGCAGCATGAGTAGACACTAGGGCTTCACAATCCCAAAGATTAAAAGTGTCTGAATGGCGCAGCCTGGAATTGACAGAGGCATAGGGAGACCGTTGAAATCTAAGATTTTTAAATAGAAATTTTAACTTCCAAGTTTTAGTGTCACGGGTCCCGGCATGTGGGTACAAAGGATCAAATCTAACAAGGATTCACATGTCACATGGCAGAATAATGACAGAGCCTGGAGGTGGCATCAGTAAGAGGAGACCATATAGTGGCTGAATGACTGCCTGGAGTTTGGCTGCAGCATGAGGAGACCATATAGTGTCTGAATGGCACAGCCTGGAGGCGGCTTAAGCATGAGGAGACCATATAGTGTCTGAATGGCACAGCCTGGAGGCGGCTGAAGCATGAGGAGACCATAGAGTGGCTGAACTGCACAACCTGAATTTGGATGAAGCATGAGGAGACCATATAGTGTCTGAATGGCATAGCCTGGAGGTGGCTGAAGCAAGAGGAGACATTATAGTGTCTGATTGGCACAGCCTGGAGGTGGCTGAAGCATGAGGAGACCATATGGTAGCTGAATGGCACAGCCTGGAGTTTGTGGCAGCATGAAGAGACCATGCAGTGTCTGAATGGCACAGCTTGGAGTTGGCAGCAGCATGAGTAGACACTAGGGCTTCACAATCCCAAAGATTAAAGTGTCTGAATGGCGCAGCCTGGAATTGACAGAGGCATAGGGAAACCATTGAAATTTAAGATTTTTAAATAAAAATGTTAACTTCCAAGTTTTAGTGTCACGGGTCCCAGCATGTGGGTACAAAGGACCAAATCTAACAAGGATTTACATGTCACATGGCAGAACAATGACAGAGCCTGGAGGTGGCATCAGTATGAGGAGACCATATAGTGGATGAATGACTGCCTGGAGTTTGGCTGCAGCATGATGAGACCAAATAGTGTCTGAATGGCACAGCCTGGAGGCGGCTGAAGCATGAGGAGACCATATAGTGGTTGAACTGCACAGCCTGGATTTGGCTGAAGCATGAGGAGACCATATAATGTCTGAATGGCACAGCCTGGAGGTGGCTGAAGCATGAGGAAAGATTATAGTGTCTGAATGGCACAGCCTGGAGGTGGCTGAAGCATGAGGAGACCATATAGTAGCTGAATGGCACAGCCTGGAGTTTGTGGCAGCATGAAGAGACCATGTAGTGTCTGAATGGCACAGCTTGGAGTTGGCAGCAGCATGAGTAGACACTAGGGCTTCACAATCCCAAAGATTAAAGTGTCTGAATGGCGCAGCCTGGAGGTGGCTGAAGCATGAGGAAAGATTATAGTGTCTGAATGGCACAGCCTGGAGGTGGCTGAAGCATGAGGAGACCATATAGTAGCTGAATGGCATAGCCTGGAGTTTGCGGCAGCATGAAGAGACCATATAGTGGCTAAATGGCACAGCCTGGAGGTGGCTGAAGCATGAAGATGCTGCAGCTCAAGGAGGGTGTGCTTTGCGGTGTACAAGTGGCTGATGGGCATGCAAAGTTTCCTTCCCATTGTTAGGATGTCTTGCAAATGGGGGGAACACTCCAGGAACTGCTTCACAACCAGATTGAAAACGTGTCCCATGCAGGGCGCATGGCTCAGCCTACCTAGTCGCAGCGCATGCAAGATGTTCTTCCCGTTGTCAGTCACCATGGTTTCCATTTCCAGTTTTCATGGAGTAAGTCATGCTCCAATTTCTTTACGAATTACTTTTAGCAGTTCCTCCCCTGTGTGACTCTTTTGCCAAGGCAAACCATGTGAAAAACAGCGTGACACCGCTGTGCCCTGCACACATGGTATGCTGAACGGCCACTGAGACTTGTCTGGGCAGTGGAGGCTGAGGACATGGTGGAGGATGAGGAGGCAGAGTCGCACACTGTAATAGGACCAATGGTGTGAGAGCGTGGAGGAGGAAGTGGCGTGACCTGTCCAAGTTGGTTTTGTGGCTGTGCAGGAACCACATTAACCCAGTGAGTCGTAAAGGACATTTATTGTCCCTGACCATAGTTACAGCTCCAGACGTCGGCGCTGCCGTGCACTTTGGTACACACAGACAGGCTCAAGGACTGGACTACTTTCTCTTCCACAAAATTGTGCTGGGCTGGCACTGCCTTCTTCACAAAGAAATGACTGCTTGGCACTCTCCACTTCGGCTCGGCACAAGCCAAAGTTCTCTGAAAGGTGCAGAGTCCACCAGAACTTGAAAAGGGAGGGACTGCAGCACCAGCAACTTGGACAGGAGCACATTCAGCTTCTGTGCCATTGGATGAGTGGGTGCATACTGTTGTCTCTTGGACATGGCTTCGCTGATGGATTGTTGACGGAATGGCTGACTAAAAGTAGGAGGAGCAGGAGAATCTGGAGTGACAGGAGGAGGGTATTGTACACAGCTCCCTTCGGCTGAGGTGGTGGAGCCTTGGCTGACTGAAAGAGGGAGTAGCTGGCCACTGGGTGATGAAGCAGGCTGGACCACTACATCGGAGCCACGGTTCTCCCAGGCCGCTTTATGGTGGTGAAGCATATGTTGATGCAGGGCCGTGGTGCCAACATAGGGACCCTGGCCACGCTTCACCTTCTGCCGACATATCTTGTATATGGTTATGTGAACTTCCTCCGGATGCTTGATGAGAAACTGCCACACCGCCGAGTATCTGATTTTCCCACCAACAGTCCACACTAATTGACTGCTACTGTCGCCGTCTCCAGGAACCCCTGTTCCACTACCTCCCGGGAAGGTAGGCTGCCGCAAAGCAGGTGGTCTCCCCCGGGCACCTTTGGGTCCAGAATTTCCACTTCTGCCACCATGCTGACTGCCAACCATGCTACTACCTTGCTGGCTCAGCTGCTGCCTCACAGGCAACCTGCAACTCTCTTCTCCTGATGATGAAGCCCCTTCTGCACCCGGCTCCCAATTGCGATCGGCTTCATCATGATCAACAAGTGTCTGCACGTCACCGATGTCCTTCTCAGGTTCCTCAACAGTGTCTTCTTCAGGACCCTGAACCCTGGCAACACTGCCTCCCATGTCCCTCTCCTCATCACTACTTGCCCACCTAGCGGAGGAAGTGGCAGAAGATACTTCTGTAGGAGAGGGAACAGCATAGGACAGAGGCAATGGGAGGACAGGGACTGCTCTCGGGCCATGCCAACTGAGGGTTGTGTTTAAGGAACCTACTGACTGTTGACTGGGGTATCAAATGTCACTTGTGAGGAAGTGGATGACCGTGATAAACAATCGATGACGGCAGATGGGTTGCTGGTCGAGACACGACTGCTAGCTGACACCGGGAGCTCAGGCTGCTACTCCTGCTGCCACTCGCTCCTAGTCGGCTGCGACCTCTGTCTGATGAATTTAGACCTTTGCCACTCCTCTGTGCACGTCCTGGCACTTATCTGCGTGACATACTTAGTGCGTATATGAGGGGAGTACAATAGGCTTCACTACGCTTAAAATAGTATTTGTCTAGAACAGCAGGTATGTACTTTTGCCTGGACTTTCACAGTATCTAGGCCCTTGACAGATTAACAGGTACAAAATAGTACACTACTTAGATGTAGGTATATGGTATGCACTTATGAGGGCAGAAAAATGCACTACAGTACACTTAAAAAAGTACAACACCAGCCGGTGAGTGCTTTTGGCTGGACTTTCACAGTATCTAGGCACTTGACAGATTAACAGGTACAAAATAGTTCACTACTTAGATGTAGGTATGTGGTATGCACTTATGAGAAAATTCACCGATGTGGTCTAAAATGGCAGATGATCCTAAACCCCAAGTGCAGTTGTGCACTTTAAGCTGAAGTGGAGGTCCTGCATTTGTGGACCACAATATAGGTTCACTACTGTGGTAGATGTAAACAATGACATTAACTAACCCTCAAAACTGATTTTAAAATTGAGACATTAGCCAGTATATCCTTATATGAAGGACATACCAGAGCCCGCACACCAACGTCAAGGTTTCTGAGATGGTACAGGACCTAACAACTAACCTACCTGTGCATGATAAGCAAAACCAGGAACCAAATTACAGCAGCATCAGGTCCGGCTTGTAGACTGCTCCCAGGTTAACTCCAGTGTGACTATGCACACATACAATGGGAGGCACTTATGAGGGCAGAAAAATGTGCTACAGTACGCTTAATAAACGAATTGGAGTAAAACACCAGCTGGTGATTACTTTTGGCTGTCCTTTCACAGTATGTAGGCCCTTGACAGATTAACAGGTACAAAATAATACACTACTTAGATGTAGGTATGTGGTATGCACTTATGAGGGCAGAAAAATGCGGTATGCTTAATAAAACATATTTTAGTAAAACACCAGCCGGTGAGTAGTTTTGCCTGGACTTTCACAGTATCTAGGCCCTTGACAGATTAACAGGTTTAAAATAGTACACTACTTATATGTAGGTATGTGGTATGCACTTATGAGGGCAGAAAAATGCCATACAGTACGCTTAATAAACGTATTGGAGTAAAACACCAGCCGGTGATTACTTTGGGCTGTCCTTTCACAGTATGTAGACCCTTGACAGATTAACAGGTACAAAGTAGTACACTACTTAGATGTAGGTATGTGTTATGCACTTATGAGGGCAGAAACATGTGGTACAGTATGCTTAAAAAAAAACATTTTAGTAAAACACCAGCCGGTGATTACTTTTGCCTGGATTTTAAAAGTATCTAGGCCCTTGACAGATTAACAATTACAAAATAGTACACTACTTAGATGTACGTATGTGGTATGCAATTATGAGGTCAGAAAAATGCGCTATAGTATACAGTGCTGCAGCACAACACAACAGTGCTGCAGCACAAAAAAACTGTGTACTCAACACAAAATTTCACTCTGTCAAAAGACTATTAGGAATGGATTGCTGGGTATTATACCATCTACAAACTAGTATAACCAGCAGATGATTTGTTGTGGAACAAAGACACAGAATTGCGCTGAAAAACATTTTCTGCCTCCTCTGCTAAGGTTTATTAAGTTGAGGCAGCTTGTTGAAATGTATGTGGCAATACAAAGTTATCTGCCCCTCTCTGTAATACAATGCTGAAGAAAGTAACTGGAAGGTTAATGGCAGCAGTAAAAATCCTTTTCAGTGAAAAAAAACACTGAACGCTGATGTGACTAGGATATGAAACGCCACTGAAATAAGCTTTTCTGTGTAACACACACAGCGATGTCTGTCCTATCTGTCTGCAGTGCAATGAATGATATGACGAGCCGCAAAATGGCTGCCGATCATATAGGGCTGTGACTTCACAGGATGACTGGCTGCTGCATCCTGCATGTGATTCAGGGTGATCCCGTCTACTTCCCTTCCTGCCTTGCCTTCCTGCCTTCCCAGCGTTCCTTGCCCTATGTACTGACATGTGGATCCGCCATTTTAAATGCCCTGGAGCCTGGACCGCAGTAAATGGAGTTTAATTAAGCGATTCGCGCAATAGAATCACGGCGATATTCGCATTCGTTGTGAATCGAATATTTCATGAAATTCATAATGAATTCGGGTTCGTCAGCTTCGAATAGCTCATCTCTAGTTGGCACCCCAGCAGGGAGATGTCTGGTACATATGCAGCTTGTTATGCTCTTTACCTATAAGTGCCTAAACAGTCCTCTTTAATGCCCCTTTTCCATCTTGAGAGTAGTAAATGCACAAGCTGTGCCACCACTTGCACCAGAGGGTCCAGTATCCCTTTAAATACCATGGACAGTGATGCACTTGCTGCATGACCACTCATTTTAACCAATGGGCTGATGCTTTACCCCTCCTGTATGACTAGTAGAGCTGCTCAATTCTGACAGAAAAGTATAAAAAATGTATCAGACACTATATTTTGTAGTTATTCTTTCTTAAAAGCATGTACAGTATCTCCGTAGAAGAAAGCTGGAGAGACACCATGTTCCTCTATACAGGTTCTATGATACAGTAGACTAAACTTCATTTAAATACATACAGTATGTCATATCCCAATATATATAAGCTTTCAACCTGAAAGATGATAAAGGAAATAGAAGCACAGAAAATGCGGGGGTTCTGTCTCCCAAGCGCTACTGTGTAAATGAGTCAGGATGCCAAATGGATACACGGGATACTTTTTTTATTTTTTATTTGTACGTAAAGGGTACAACTGGACTGTCCAGTTGTACCCTTTACGTATGAATAAAATAAAAAAAAAGTATCCTTTATATCCATTTGGCATCCTGACTCATTTACACAGTAGTGCTTGGGAGACAGAACCCCCGCATTTTCTGTGCTTCTATTTCCTTTATTGTCTTTTCCGTGACCCCTTCTTGGGGACAACGGACAAGGGGGCACCAAGCAGCAAGCTGTAACAGCCCACCACACAACAAGACTGAGTCTTACTCATCGCACTCCTGGAGGTCAGTTCTTTTCTTTTGAACCATCAAATATCGAATTTACTACGCCATTTTTTTCCCTCCTTCTCAAGCTGAAAGATGATAATAATGCACACAAATTCATTTTACACAGCTTACAGTTATATCTAGTCCAGAGCTTATTATAATAGATCATTTATTAATGTTGCATGCCTATACCCGTAAGGCCTCGGTATTACAATAAGAGGTTAATTACAACAATTACGGCTAATTAAGTATTGATTGGCTGAAGTTATGCCTTTTGGCCACAATGCAAGCAATTCATCAAGCTCCTTAAAAGAACAAGTAGACCATTTTTCTTTTCATGTACTTATACATGTATACAGTGCGCTGTAGGCACAGAGGTTAATTTGTTAAAAGCCCAAGGTCTCTAGTCTGTAATTCCGATAAGTGTTTCTTGCAGCGATGCAGTATTAATGTCTGGGATAGGTAATTGTTCAGTATGTTGACCTCGATGTACAATCATTTGACATAACATCAACCAAGCAACCACCCAACCCATGAAATCACCCAAGCATCAAACAGAAGCATCTAAAAAATTACCAGTTTTGTGTTTAGGAGACACTGGGGTTTCTTTCCAATAGTGGTTTAAAAAAAAGATTAGAAAAGCAGATTACACAACACATACAAAAATACCCAATTTTCTCTATAAAAAACATGACCACAATATTACCTATTACCTATTGCACATGGGCCAGACTTCTAGTAGAGTTTGCACCAAAAAAAATGCAGTAGGTGCCAGCCTTGTTTGGGAAAGGGTTGTTGTTTATCAATAAAAGGAAGACGGTGTAAGTGCAACTTTATAAATCAAAATCTTTTTGCCATAAAATGAATAGGTGATCTAAATGTAGACTACATTAGGTGCACTTTCAGATTGTCTAGTTCAGTGCTTCTCAAATTCTAAAGTAAGTAACATCAGTAAGGCTCTTTTTAGTTGTTGGTAAGGCACCCCTGGGGGTCACTGTTCCTAAAAGTGACTATATCTGCAACAATCTCTGGTTTAGTGACAGTATTAATTGATGTTGTTTGTATATTATTGATATGCAGAGTTTTCTGGAGACAAATGAAAGATGGACTGAACAATATTTCTAACTTATAGAAAGTGAAAAGAATGTACTTGTAACACAGGAAGACAGGAACACCGGTGGATGTGGATCCGCTGGACCTGTGTGGCATATGACTCAGACCGTACCAGGGAGTGAAGTTTAAGGTGCTGCTGGTTTTCACCAGAGCCCACCGCAAAGCGGGATTGACTTGCTGCGGCAGGCGGCACCCAGGTCGCTACCCCTGGCACTGCTCGACCACACAGGCGGCTGAGGAGATGCGAGGCACAGGAGGGATAAGGCAGCTTGTAGTCAGGATAGCAGAAGGTCAGGGCAGGTGGCACAGTAGCGTAGTTAGGACGTAGCAGAAGGTCAGTAGGCAGGTGGCAGAGGAGCAAGGTCGGGTCACAGAGCAAAGGATCAGATACACGGCAAGGCAGCTCTCAGGTATGCTTTCTCTCAGGCACAAGGCAACAAAGATCTGGCAGGGAAGTTTTGGAGGAGGAGGAATTTATCAATGAGCCACAGGTGTCATACACTAATTTGTGCACTGGCACTTTAAATCTTAATGCTACAGCGCTCGTGCGCCCTAAGGGACGGAGACATGGGTTCCCGGAGCAGAGAGGCAGAGGCGGGGGCAGGAGAACCACCTGGTGAGTGACAGACTGGGATGTGGGAGCCTCGCCGGCAGCAGCAGGTAATGGGACCATGTGCTCATAAGCAGCAAGTGTGGCCGGAGCACATAATGTAACAGTACCCCCCTTTGGTCTCCCCCTCCTTTTACGACTCAGAAAACTCCTGAGAAGGTCACGGTCCAGGATATTCTCCTCAAGCTCCCCAGATCTCTCTTCAGGACTGTAACCTTCCCAGTCGACCAGAATTTTTATTTACCTTTTATTTACTACAAAGGAAATGCTTTACTTTTTAGATTTCTCTGATGTCATGACCACAGTGCTCTCTGCTGACCTCTGCTGACCATTTTAGGAACTGTCCAGAGCAGCATATGTTTGCTATGGGGATTTTCTCCTGCTCTGGACAGTTCCTAAAATGGACAGCAGAGGTCAGCAGAGAGCACTGTGGTCATGACATCAGAAAAATCTAAAATATAAAGCTTCTGTAGTAGATAGCCCTTAAAAAGTACTGGAAGGATTAAGATTATTTTAATAGAAGTCTTTTACAAATCTGTTTAACTTTCTGGCACCAGTTAATTTAAAAAAAAAGTTTTCCATGGGAGTACCCCTTTAAATGGGAGAAGGCCTCTTCAGCCTCTTGAGGCAAAGATTTAGGATTAGAAGCCTTCTTAGTGAGAGCCATTGGAGCAACCAAAGACGAAAAATGTGGGATAAATTGACAATAATAGTTAACAAATCCCAGAAAGCGTTGAATAGCACGTAGGCCCAAAGGACAAGGCCAATCCAACACTGCAGACAATTTATCTGGATCCATCTGGCATCCAGGCCCCGATGAGAGACAATGTAGCCAAGAAATTGAAGACGAGAATTCTTGAACAGACATTTCTCCAGTTTGGTGTAGAGATGATTCTTCCGTAGTCGCTGAAGAACCAGATGAACATGAGTACGATGCTCCTCTAATTTGGAAGAGAAGATCAGGATATCATCTAGGTATGCGACAACACAGGTGTAGAGAAGATCACGGAAGATATCATTGACAAACTCTTGAAAAACGGCTGGAGCATTGCAGAGACCAAAATGCATTACGAGATACTCAAAATGTCCGTCACGAGTATTGAAGGCCGTTTTCCATTCACATCCCTTGCGGATACGAATGAGGTTATACGCTCCACGTAAGTCCAACTTGGAGAAGACCATGGCCCCACATAGACAGTCAAAAATTTCTGAGATAAGAGGTAGTGGGTAACGGTTCTTGACTGTGATTTTGTTAAGTCCCCTTTAGTCAATGCATGGATGGATTGAGCCATCCTTCTTCCCTACAAAGAAGAAACCAGCTCCAGCAGGAGAAGAGGACTTACAGATAAATCCCTTTTGGAGATTCTCCTGGATATATACTCAGCCATGACTTTGGTCTCAGGAACCAATAGTTGGTATAACCTTCCACAAGGAGGAGTGGTACCAGGCAGAAGATCTATAGGGCAGTCATAAGGACGATGTGGAGTCAGAGACTCAGCCTGTTTCTTGCAGAATACATCAGAGAAATCTTTATGAGGTGGAGGCAGACCAGGCAAAGGAGGAGGATGAGAAACAACTTTAGGCTGGACTGGACAGAGACAAAGATTTTGACAGAACTGTCCCCAGCGAATAATTTCTCCAGTTCTCCAATCCAGTTGCGGAGAGTGACGTTGGAGCCAAGGAAAGCCAAGAAGAAGCTCAGAAGTACAGTGAGGCAGTACACAGAATTCAATCTTTTCTTTATGCAAGACACCGACTTGCATGACGAGAGGCTCAGTACGGAATAGCACCTTACAATCCAATTTTGTCCTTTAACAGAGGAGATAAACAAAGGCTTGGCAAGCCAAGTAACAGGAAGATGATATTTGTAAACGAAAGAAGCATCAATAAAGTCACCTGCAGATCCAGAATCCAAAAATGCTGTAGCAGAAGCGAAGACCTGTACAGAAATGGTCAAGCGAGGAGAGGTGGGTTTCACTCCTATGGATGCCTCTCCTACGTGCCCTAGGTTCGAGCATTTTCCCATATACTGTGGATGAACAGAACAGTGTCTGAGGAAGTGTTCCAGGCTAGCACAATACAAGCACAAATTCGTCGTGATCTTTCCTGTTGCGTAAGACGGGAACAATGCATTTGCATAGCCTCTTTGGCAAGAGGCGCAGGAAACTGTAGAGGTGGACGTTGAAACACAGGTGCCAGGCGAGGATAACTTCGTGTTCGAGCAGGTTCCCTCTCTAAGTGCAGTTCTTCCTGCCCCTCAGCAAAACGCACGTCAATACGTGTGGCCAGGTGGATAGGTTCAGTCGAAGAAGGAGGATCACGTGCAGCCAGGGCATCTTTAATCCTGCTAGACAGTCCTTTTTTGAATGTGGCACACAAGGCCTCATCATTCCATGCTAGTTCTGAGGCTGTTGTGTGGAATTGAACTGCGTAGTCACCAACGAAAAAATTCCCTTGACATAGGTTCAGCAAAGCCATCTCAACAGAAGAGGCACGTGTGGGTTCCTCAAAGACACAGCGAAATTCTGCCAGAAAAGCAGTCAAGTTGGAAGCTACCGGATCACCGCGGTCCCAAAGTGGTGTAGCCCAGGCCAGGACTTTTCCGGACAGTAGACTAATAACAAAGGCCACCTTAGCACGTTCCGTCGGAAACAGTTCAAACATGAGTTCCAAATGTGTGCTGCTGTTGCAAGGTCAAAAGCTGTTGCATCACAGCAGACAGTTGGGTAAGTTAGTGCGCCTGTCGCGCCAATTGCTGAGACTGACATACCACAACGGAGGTAAGATCCACAACTTCAGACAGGGGTACCTCCGCAGGATCCATTGCTGGATCTTACTGTAACACTCACGTTTCAGAAGACAGGAACACTGATGGATGTGGATCCGCTGTACCTGTGTGGCAGATGACTCAGACCGTACCAGGGAGTGGAGTCTAAGGTGCCACTAGTTTTCACCAGAGCCCGCCTCAAAGCGGGATGGACTTGCTGTGGCAGGCGGCACCCTGGTCGCTACCCCTGGCACGGCTCGACCACACAGGCGGCTGAGGAGATGCGAGGCACAGGAGGGATAAGGCAGCTCATAGTCAGGATAGCAGAAGGTCCGTGCAGGCGGCACAGTAGCACAGTCAGAACGTAGCAGGAGGTCAGTAGGCAGGTGGTCAGGCAAGGTCAGGTCACAGAGCAAAGGATCAGATACTCGGCATGGCAACTCTCATGTATGCTTTCTCTCAGGCACAAGGCAACAAGATCTGGCAGGGAAGTGTGGGAGGAGGAGGAATTTATCAATGAGCTACAGGTGTACTACACTAATGGGCGCACTGGCTCTTTAAATTTTAAAGCTCCAGCGCTTGTGCGCCCTAGGGGACGGGGACACGCACACCGGAGCAGAGAGGCAGAGGCGGGGGCAGGAGAAGCACCTGGTGAATGAAGGACTGGGATTCGCATGCGGGCGTGTCCCGCGATGCAAATCCTTGCCCCGCCGGTAGCAGCAGGTACCATGCGCTCACAGCCAGCGTGTGCGGCCGGAGTGCATAATGTAACAGCACTCACTCGTGATGAACTTACTTGATGAATTTTATTCAATAAAAGCAGAGATGATACAGCGGGAAGAAACAGAGGAGCAACCTCGCAGCAACAGACTGTTTCCTGCTCCAAAGGAAGTGCGCAGGAAACAGTCTGTTGTTTCTACCCACTGTACCATGTCTGCTCTTATTGAATTAAGTTCATCAAGTAAGTTCATCATGGGTGAGTGTGTTCTTTTTACTTTCTATAAATTATTGGATTGACGCAGTTGGAACTGCACCCCCATGTTTAGTCCTAGATCAGGTGAAGCCGCAACTATCTGTTCAGTGGACGATTTTAAACAGTAGCGGTGCTGGACTGATTCTAGTTGTCTGAACAATATTTGTCATTTTTTGCCTGGACTTCCACGACAGATGGTAAGGCTTAGGCAGCCACTTGTTCTGTCTGGTGAGTCCCAGGCATTACTTTGGTCTGTTGGTTGAGGCCCCAATAGCAAAAGTTTGAGGAGCCCTGTTCTAGTCTAAGGTTATACAATGTAAATCTTAGAAACTGTTACTAAATCTGCCACAATTTCTACTCTTAATGAATCCCGGTTGAAAATCTGGGGCACTTTATACTTAAGTTATTTAATCTGTTGGGATTCTGTTTTCTATTCATGCTAATGTAAGAAAAAGGTAAATAATAATGAAATGCATGTAGTTTTACTTTGTTGAATAGAAAAAATGGGTCAAATTAAGCCAAATTCTTAAAGGGGTATTCCCGGATTTCTTTATTTATTTGACTGTGCTACAGAGGCTGTAAAGTTAGTGTAGTTGATAATTTAGTGTCTGTACCTGTGTTTGATGATGGTCTCACAATTCTTATGTGAGTTTTGCCCCAATGTTTATTTTTATCAGCATACAAAATGACAGTCGTCTTAGGTTTTCCCAGGTTGATGTGCAGCCCGAGACATTACATTACTAGTCAGTTGTTCAAAGGAGTCTGTCTGCTTTAATGAGGTGAGTGACCATTGAGAGGGATTGAATTGTAAATTTGCAACAGCTGGAGGCACTCTGTTTACAGCATAGCATGGGAGCTCAGGTGTGCTTTAAAGGGGTACTCCGGTGGAAAACTTTTTTTCTTTAAATCTACTGGTGCCAGAAACTTGAACAGATTTGTAAATTACTTCTATTAAAATGTTTTAATCCTTCCAGTACTTATTCGATGCTGAATACTACAGATAAAATGATTTTCTTTTTGGAACACAGAGCTCTCTGCTGAGATAATGAGCACAGTGCTCTCTGCTGACATCTCTTTCCATTTTAGGAACTGTCCGGAGCCGCATATATTTGCTATTGGGATTTTCTCGTACTCTGGACAGTTCTTAACCCCTTAAGGACTCAGCGTTTTTCAGTTTTTGCATTTTTGTTTTTCCTCCTTTCCTTTTAAAAATCATAACCCTTTCAATTTTCCACTTAAAAATCCATACGATGGCTTATTTTTTGTGTCAGCAATTCTACTTTGCAGTGACATTAGTCATTTTACCCAAAAATCCACAACGAAGCGGGGAAAAAATCATTGTTCAACAAAATTGAAGAAAAAATGCAATTTTGTAACTTTCGGGGCTTCCGTTGCATATTTCGGGGCTTCCGTTGCATATTTCAGTAAAAATTACACCTTAACTTTATTCTGTAGGTCCATATGGTTAAAATGATACCCTACTTATATAGGTTTGATTTTGTCGTACTTCTGGAAAAAATCATAACTACATGCAGGAAAATGTATACATTTAAAAATGTCATCTTCTGACCCCTATAACTTTATTTTCCGCATGCGGGGTAGTTGATTTTTTGCTCCGTGAACCATTTTTGTTTTGATCTGTCTTTTTGATTGCTTTTTATTCATTTTTTAATGGTATAAAAAGTGACCAAAAATACGTTGATATTTTACACTGATCACTGGCATGTATTAACATGCCATTGATCAGTGTTATTGGCACTTGACTGCTCCTACCTGGATCTCAGGCACAGAGCAGTCATTCGCCGATCGGACACCGATGAGGCAGGTCGGGATCCTCCCTGTGTCCTGTAAGCTGTTCAGGACTCCGCGATTTTATCGTGGCAGTCCCGAACAGCCCAACTGAGCTGCTGGGATACTTTCACTTTAGACGCAGCGGTCAATTTTGAACGGTTAATACAGGTTCATCACCGCGATCGGTGATGTCCTGTATTAGCTGACGGGACCGACCCGATATGATGCGGGGTCACCGCGCAACCCCGCGTTATTTCTTGGGAGCAGGCGCAGGACGTAAATATACGTCCTGCGTCAAGGAGTTAAAATGGACAGAGATGTCAGCAGAGAGCACTGTGCTCGTGATTCAGCAGAGAGCTCTGTGTTCCTATGTAGTATTCAGCAGCTATTAAGTACTGGAAGGATTGACATTCTTTTATAGAAGTAATTTAAAAATCTGTTTAACTTTCTGGCACCAGTTGAGTTAAAAAAAAAAATTCACTGGAGTACCCCTTTAATGGCTGGGTGGCTGATGTGTGGGAGGGAGAAAAGTGACCTCATACTTACAAACAAGGAATTCTGGGACTTGTAGTTGGAAGGAAGGAATTCCAACAGAAAATAGCCATTTCACAAAAAAAGAGCAGCAGTGTCTGGCAGTTAAATGCTAAAGTCACCTTATGGTGGATAACCCCTTTAAAGGGGTTGTGCGCTGCCCTGCAGTTCGGAGCTCCGCTCACAGCGTCCGGAAGTTCATTACTCCAAACACTGTGTGCGGGCTTCCGTGTTCGCGGCCGGCCGGCGGGCGTGACGTCACGCTCGGCCCCTTCGTGATGTCTCGGCATGACAGCGGTCGCGCCCCCTTCCCATAGACTTTCGTTGAGGGGGCGGGTGAGACATCACGAGGGGGTGGGCGAGATGTCACGAAGGGGCCGGGCCTGACGTCACGCCCGCCGGCCGTGAACACTGAAGCCCGCACACAGCATTCGGAGTAATGAACTTCCGGACGCTGTGAGTGGAGCTCCGAACTGCAGGGTAGCGCACAACCCCTTTAAGGCATTTACTAGTTGGTTATCTGTGGCTAACAGCAGAATATACAAAGAAGTCCTGAACAATGTATTACTGTCAGATCTCATCTACACATGCAAGTGGCTTGGGTCAATTGACTTTATTCTTTTACTGTATAAACTAAAATGCCTGTAAATCTGTAAAGAGTCAATTGTTTTACACATAATCTATTCATACAATATATTCATTGTAGCAGCAGTAATACAAATCATTGAATATTCATTATTTTTTGCTGCAGCTTTGGAGAAAATTTAGTCGACTGTCTTACAACTTTGTTGTTCTCTTTATTCCCTGGGAAATGAGAATAAAGAAGATTGAGAGTAAGTATGCTAAATTGTGACTTTTTGCTGTAAAGACGTATAGCTCTCGTTTCTTTTCATAATAGAATATATGGCAACAAACAACATCCTAATAAAGCACTTGCTACAGAGTAGTCCACACGTGAACACTATTTACTGCTTCAAAATGTTCCACAGTAGATAAGCCACCACCACACTCAGGGCCAGATTAAGGCTGCCTGGAAGATGGAGCACTTCATTATGATGCCCCCCCCCCCAACAGTTCCCCCACATTAGGAGCAGTATAGTTCCCCCAAATTAGGTTGGCAGTATAGTCCCCCACATTAGGTTGGCAGTATAGTCCCCCACATTAGGTTGGCAGTGTAGTCCCCAACCTTAGGTGCAGTATGATTCCCCACATTACATTCAGTAAAGTTCCCCACATTAGGTGCAGTATAGCTCCCCCACATTAGGTGCAGTATAGCTCCCCCACATTAGGTGCAGTATAGCTCCCCCACATTAAGTGCAGTATAGTTCCCCCACATTAGGTGCAGTATAGTTCCCCCACATTTGGTGCAGTATAGTTCCCCCACATTTGTTGCAGTATAGTCCCCCACATTAGGTTGGCAGTATAGTCCCCCACATTAGGTGCAGTATAGTTCCCCACATTTGGTTGTCAGTATAGTTCCCCCACATTAGGTGCAGTATAGTCCCCCACATTAGGTGCAGTATAGTCCCCCACATTAGGTGCAGTACAGTTCCCCCACATTAGGTGCAGTATAGTTCCCCACGTTAGGTGCAGTACAGTCCCCCACATTAGGTGCAGTATAGTCCCCCACATTAGGTGCAGTATAGTCCCCCACATTAGGTGCAGTACAATTCCCCCACATTAGGTGCAGTATAGCTCCCCCACATTAGGTGCAGTATAGTTCCCCACATTAGGTGCAGTATAGTCCCCCACATTAGGTGCAGTATAGTTTCACACATTAGGTGCAGTATAGTCCCCACATTAGGGGCAGTACAGTTCCCCCACATTAGGTGCAGTATAGTTCCCCCACATTAGGTGCAGTATAGTTCCCCCCACATTAGGTGTAGTATAGTTCCCCCACATTAGGTGCAGCATAGTTCCCCCACATTAGGTGCAGTATAGTTCCCCCACATTAGGTGCCGTATAGTTCCCCACATTAGGTGCAGTACAGTTCCCCCACATAAGGTGCAGTATAGTTCCCCCACATTAGGTGCAGTACAGTTCCCCCACATTAGGTGCAGTATAATTCCCCACATTAGGAGCAGTATAGTTCCCCACATTAGGTGCAGTACAGTTCCCCCACATTAGGTGTAGTACAGTTCCCCCACATTAGGTGAAGTATAGTTCCCCCACATTAGGTGCAGTATAGTTCCCCACATTAAGTTGGCAGTATAGTTCCCCCACATTAGGTGCAGTATAGTCCCCCACATTAGGTGCAGTATAGTCCCCCACATTAGGGATGTCCCTAATGTGACGGGGGCCCCTGCGGGCACGGGGCCCGGAGCAGGCGCTCCATGAGCGCCAATGATGATCCAGCCCTGACCACACTATAGTATTGCCCCAGTCTTTAATGCACAGGCATACGAGTATACTAAGCTTAGCAACATCATCCTGGCAGACTCTTGCATGTCTATTTAATCTTTTAGCTAAATGACATTATAATCCAGTGGATCTATAACACTTTATATTGCTTTTTCAGGTCACTTTGGCTCGGGTGTTGCCTCATATTTTATCTTTTTACGATGGTTATTTGGCATCAATATTGTCCTTACAATTATGACTGGAGCCTTTGTGGTGTTACCAGAGGTATGATGTACATTGATAAAAATGTTGCTGAAGGGCAATATTGTTGGGTGTTTTACAAATAGGAAAACATAGGAAAGAACAAACATGAATGCCAGTAAGTTTTAGTGCTTACTGGAAAAAGGGGACATTTCTATACTACATAGCTTTAAAGGAGTACTTCACTGGCCAGTGTTCGGAAGTAAATGTTTTGAACTCTGTTTTCATGCAGCAGGGGTCGGTCATGCCCCTCGCGACATCACTGCCACACCCCCTCAATGCAAGTCTCTGGGAGGGGGCGTAATGGCCGTAACGCCCCCTCCCATAGACTTGCATTGAGGGGGCATGGCAGTGATTTCACGTGGAGCATGGCCGCCCCCCACAGCGCAAAAACAGCGTTCGGAACATTTACTTCCTGGCCAGTGGAATACCCCTTTAAGAGGGCCTCGGGCTGCCATGAAAACTGATCAGCTCCTTGCAATTTTATTGTGGGTGGGCTGATCGGGCCCCTGACCCTGTCTTCTGATTATGTGGATTCCAACTGTCTAGATGCCATAGGACAGATAACCAGGACAGATAGCACAGGTGAACATGCACGCACGTATATAATCCACAAAAGCGGTAAATGGTAGTGCTCAGCAAGAAAAAAGAGTTCAGCAAAAAAAGACAACAAAGTGCGGCACTTGCCTGTTCAAAAGCAAAATAACTTTTCTTTTTATGAGATTGCAATGTTCACAGTATGAAAACTATGATAAAAATTTTGGTCAACTAATAAAAAGAGGTTTTAAAGGACCACATACATTACCTTGTAATAGTACAACTATAACTTTACGCCAGGTTCACAATTCTGTTTGGAGATTTTAAGTACTGCTAGCGTGTGCCGCGCTAGCCGCTCTTAAAATCTCCTAACAGAATTTTTTTGGCTGGAGATTCTCAGTGTGAACCCAGGCATAAAGTTATAGCTGTACTGTTGACTTCACGAACAATGTAGTCCCGATAGCAAGTTAAATGTTCTGGAGGAATTATTAGATTAGAATTTCTTGACAGCTATTCCACCCAGAAAATTTCGTAATGTTAATGGGTTAACAGAAAACCCATTCACCTGCATTTTACCTTCAGAAGCAGAATTTCAGTCAGAGATTTCGTAGTGTGAATCCGGCTTAACACAGGTTATCTTCTGCTTGCAGAACACAATAGTCCACTTTACCTTCACACCTCATTTTGCCATTTGAAGATACTCCCAGTGGCGGACTGACACCACTCAGGGGCCCGGACCAAATAAAGCAAGGGCCCCCCAGCAAGACCCACCTCTGCCCCGCCCCTATTCCTGTCTAAACAATGCCTTATGCCCACCCCTACATATCAGAGTGCAAGTTCAATCTTTTGAACACTCCTCTTTGCCATTTCTTTTGATTTTTTTTTCAGACCCTTTTTGGCATTTTCCTGCTCCTTGGCAGTTTTTCAAGTCTTGAGACTTTGGCATTTTTTTAAATACAGAAATCTTGGTGTTTTTCACTCATGGAAGTCTATGCGAGTGAAAAAAACGCAATTAAAAACGCCATGTGGGTATTAATATTGAGGTTTTTACGGGTGGCTTTTATTCTTTTTTTTTTTTTTTTACTTTAGCGATCTAAAAAGGGATGGAGTTAGTTTTTTTAAATAAAATTTTGTAGGTTACCATTTAAAAAAAAATGATGCAGTAGGGATGGAAAAAATTGTAGGGAACAAATTTTATCTTTTTTATTAAAAAAATTAAAATTTCTATCAGGGAATGATATCGTTAAATATTAATTTAATAAAAAAAATGTTTTTGTTACAATACAATCCATTTTCCACTATATGTCTGTCCTTTATTGTGGTACTACTACTACTCCCATCATGGAACAGAGTCTGTTCCATGATGGGACAGATAAAACTAGGTATCACTCTTGAGACCCGTTGCGATCAGAATTGATATTCACATCATTTATTAGTATTTGCCCCTGAGAGTCGTAACTGACCAGACTGTGCCAGCCAATCAAGACTCTTAGCGGCAAATATGAATCAGTGATGTGAAGTTCTATTCACATCACTGGCCGGCTGGAGAACATAGCAGAGATGCGACCAATACAGTTTCTCTGGATTATATATTATGATCGCAACGGGTTTCAATACACTGTATTGTTTAGAAAGCAAATTATGAAAAGGCAAAAAATATATTACTGTATTTTACAGCGTATAAGACGACTGGGCCTATAAGAGGACCCCCAACTTTTACAGTTAAAATAAAGAGTTTGGGTTATACTCGCGGTATAAGACTACCTCTCTACTGCGATGTACGGTACCTTACCAGTGATTGGCTGGTTGTTGTATACAAAGCCTTCTTGGATTGGTCAGCTCTTCCTGCCTGCCCAGCCCTCCCGGTCTCCAAGACTATCAGAGAAGTACATGCCTCTTTCACCCATCTGTCCAGTCCTTGTACCTCCTTCCTTGCCTCTCAGATCTCACACATGCGCCACCCTTGTATCCCATTACCGTACCTCCTTCTCCGCCTCTCTGATCTCGCAAATGCAGACTAAGACCAAGCGTTTTTCTGTTTTTTCACTTTCGTTTTTTCCTCCTTACCTTTTAAAAATCAAAACCCTTTCAATTTTGCACCTAAAAAGCCATATGAGGGCTTTGAATTTTTTTTTGTGCCACCAATTCTACTTTGTAATTAAATAAGTCATTTTACCCAAAAATCTACGGCGAAATGGAAAAAAAATAATAATTGTATGACAAAATTGAAAAAAAAACAAAAACGCCATTTTGCCAATTTTGGGGGCTTCCGTTTCTATTCAGTACATTTGTCTGTAAAAATGACACTTTATCTTTATTCTGTAGGTCCATACAATTAAATTGATACCCTACTTATATACCGCATATACTCGAGTATAAGCCGAGTTTTTCAGCACAATTTTTCGTGCTGAAAATGCCCCCCCTCGGCTTATACTTAAGTGAACTCTCCGCCTGTCAATCCCTTCATCAGTGGTCTTCAATCTGTGGACCTCCAGATGTTGCAAAACTACAACTCCCAGCAAGCCCAGACAGCCATCGGCTGTCCGGGCATGCTGAGTGTTGTAGTTTTGAAACCTCTGGAGGTCCGCAGGTTGAAGACTGCTGTGGCCTTCATCATCATCCACCCCCCTCCAACCTTTTGTTTTGTACTCACCTCCCCTCGGCGGGAAGTTAGGGTGAGCTGGTCCGGGCCATCTATGCTGCAGGGACTTTCCGGTGGGGAGGATTAGTCATTGCAGGCTGTCCATTTTCACCAGGGGGGCCTCTTCTCCGCGCTTTGGGCCCGGCCCCGGAGTAGTGACGCTGCCTTGACGACAACGCACAGGGACGTTCATGCGTAATGTCCCTGTGCGTTGTCGGCAAGGCAACGTCACTAGTCCGGGCCCGAAGCACGGAGAAGAGGCCCCCCCCCGGTGAAAATGGACAGCCTGCAACGACTAACCATCCCCACCGGACGGTCTCTGCAGCATAGATGGCCCGGACCAGCTCACCCTAACTTCCCACTGAGGGGAGGTGAGTACAAAACAAAAAAGGGGGGGGGGCTGGATGATGACGAAAGCCGCAGTGGTCTTCAACCTGCGGACCTCCGGAGGTTTCAAAACTACAACTCCCAGCATGCCTGGACAGCCGATGGCTGTCTGGGCATGCTGGGAGTTGTTGTTATTTTGCAACATCTGGAGGTCCACAGGTTGAAGACCACTGATGAAGGGATTGACAGGCGGTGATGAAGGGGGGATGATGACGGGGGTCTGGATGATTACATGGGGGGATGATGTATTTCCCACCCTAGGCTTATAGTCGAGTCAATAACTTTTCCTGGGTTCTTTGGGGTAAAATTAGGGGCCTAGGATTATAATCTGGTCGGTTTATACTCGAGTATATACGGTAGGTTTGATTTTGTCGTACTTCTGTAAAAAATCATAACTACATGCACGAAAATTAATACATTTAAAATTGTCCTCTTCTGACCCCTATAACTTTTTTATTTTTTTGCGTACAGGGCTGTATGAGGACTCATATTTTGCATCACGATCTGAAGTTTTTATCACTACCATATTTGTTTTGATCGGACTTTCTGATTGCTTTTTATTCATTTTTTTATGGTATAAAAATTTACCAAAAATACGCTATTTTGGAATTTGGAAGTTTTTTGGGGCGCGTACGCCATTGACCGTGCGGTTTAATTAACAATATATTTTTATAGTTTGGACATTTACGCACGTGGCGATACCACATATGTTTATTTTTTATTATTTTTACATATTTTAATATGGAATTTGGGCAAAAGGGGGTGATTTAAACTTTTAATAAGGAAGGGACTCTTAGGAGGAATCATTTGATTCCTCATACAGATCAATATGGTGCCAAAGAACCACACTGATCTGGGTGATCTGTGCTCAATTGATAAAGCCTGGTCCTGCCAGGCTTTATCATTCTCAGGGCAGGAATCGGCAGGACCTAGAAGGAGAGGTAAGCCCTCAGGCTACCTCAGCAGTGGATCGCCACCTTTAGGCGATCTAAAGGGTCAATAGCCGGCTGCGGCGATTGCCGCATGTTGGCTATAAACGCTGTGCAGACCGGTATGACACGGGCTCGAGTCGGGAGAGCGCGCCATATCTGGACATGCCGATCAGTGCTAGGCAGCACTGTAGCTGCATAAACACGAGCCCACTGCGGAGCTTCGGCATTGCAAGGTGTCCGGGACAGAGTCACTGCGAGAAGCGTGGCCATGCAAATGTGTATATATATATATATAAGGTACCCTGCAGCACCCGCCCAATAACACCATACCGGCATATAAGACGACCTCCGACTTTGGAGAAGATTTTCCGGGGTTTAAAAATCGTCTTATACGCCGGAAAAAACGGTAATAAAAAATGAAACTAAAAATTGGAAGAAAATATTTGATTTAAAAATCACATTGACCCCTTTGCCATTTGTTTTATTACCGGCTACATTTCCACGTCCCTGCATTTATCCCCCAGTTAAATCATTCCCTGATTAAAAAAAATATTTTTTTTTTTTTATTGTTAAAAATTTCCTTTGGATAGGGGATAAGATGTCTTAGCGCCGGAGTTCCCCTTTAAAGAATGCCTCCATAATATAATTTTTTCTATGAACTCAAAAGAACAGAATATATGCTTCCTTATGAAATTGAAGGTGTAAGGAGGTTCAGTACAACCTCCTAGACTACCATGGGTGCATGTAACAGCTGTAAGGAGCTGTATTATGGCTGTGTGCTTGTGGCCTTTTGATAACAGTGTTATATGTCCTTACTCAGATATCTAAACAAAGTGCTTTACTTTATTCTGTAATGTCAACATTGGTTTACTGCTATTTGGACATATCAGTTAACTGATGATATATAGGCATTTCCCTGATACGAACCTCAAGCAGATTTATTACATTCTCTTTTGACCACTATTTGTAACCTCTATAAAAGGCATGTGGTATTCATCATCGGCATGAGGAATAGCATACGCTGAGACAAATATGATGCTCATTCTGTTGGGTGGATGGATTGTTTTGGCTGAATTGTGTCCTTGTATTGATGAGGCTTGTCACTATGGATAGAAATGTTTTTTCCTACTTTGGGTTAGGTGAGAAGGCTATATGTGTCATTTTTTTGAAAGCAATGAAAAATGTCAGCATCCGAGATTAAAACTCAACACACAATACTGCATTAATTTATCTGACAACAGGAGTTCTTCAATAACACAATATATCATTTAGTGTGTTGTAATAGCACTGTTTATTTAACAACATTATAGTGCTTTGTAATACATTAGCCTTAGATTTCCTATTAGGTTTATTGTGTATAAATTTTTTCACATATAGTGTAAACATATACTATGGAACTAGCCTTAAAATTTATATCAAAAAATTTTGGAAGATTGTGCTACTTGTTTGGCTGCAGATTTCATCCATTGCACTGAAATACATTAAATCCATAGCAGCAATTCCCAGAAGATAGGACATGCTGAATGCCATGAGCTGCAGGTCCTTTACAGTGAATGAGGCTGGCTAAAATTCCATTCACTGGCATTATACTGTGTCTATACAGTGCCTTGCATATTTTTCCCATTTTGTTTCTTTTACAAACTGGAATTCGAAGGGATTTTAATAGACTTTTACCATTTGATCCGCACAATGTGCCTAGTACTTTGAAATTGCAAAATACCTTAATATTTGGCCCTGCTTCTTGGCAAAAAAAAGTTGAGGAACAATCTGATTGGATTGGACCGTCTGTAAACAGCAATTTTCAAGTCTTGCCATAGATTCTCAAATTAGGTCTGGGCTTCGATTGGGCCATTTTAGGACATTGACATGCTATGATCTAAACCCTCCCATCGCAGCTCTGGCTGTATGTTTGGGGGTCATTGGGGGAGATTTATCAAAGTCTGTGCATAGGAAAAGTTTCCCAGTTGCTCATGGCAACCAATCAGATTGCTACTTTCATTTTTAACAAGGCCTCTGCAAAATGAAAGAAGCAATCTGATTGGTTGCTAGGGGCAACTCAGCAACTTTTCCTCTGCAATGGTATTGATAAATCTCCCCCATTGTCCTGCTGAAAGATAAACCTCCATCCCAGTCTCAAGTCTTTTGCAGATGGGATCAGATTTTTTCAAGAATTGCCCTGTATTTGGTTCCATCCATATTTCCATTGATTCTGACCAGTTTCCCTGTACCTGCTGACTATAAGCATCTCCACAGTGTGCTGCTACAACTACAGTGGTCCCTCAACATACGATAGTAATCCATTCCAAATGAACCATCGTTTGTTGAAACCATCGTATGTTGAGGGATACTCACCTGTCCCAGCCGCTCTGGACCTTTACCGCTCGTCACTGCTGCCCTGGATGTCGCCCTCCATCGCTGTGGCCGCGTCCCCGTCGCTCCGGATGTCTCTGCTTCTCCGGGATCGTCGCTCTGATGTCGCCGCCATCACGTCACTACGCACGCCGCTCCAATTGGATGATGGGACGGCGTGCGTGGCGACGTGATGACGACGATGGAGAGCGCCGGCGATGCAGGGGATAGTGAAGAGGAGCTCCGGAGCCCCGAGGACAGGTAGGAGACCATCACCGGAGCACATGGGGGAACCGTAAACGGCTATCTGGTGGTAGCTGAAGCAGCTGAGATGGCCCTGACATACAAAAGCATCATATGTTGATGCTGCCTTCAACATGCGATGGCCTCTGAGAGGCCATCGCATGTTGAAATTATCGTATGTCGGGGCCATCATAGGTCAGGGGGTCACTGTACTATGTGTCACTGTGGGGATGGTGTACTCAGGTGATGGGCAGTGTTGGATTTCTTTTGGCTCACTTTGAACAACAGCTTTTTTCTTGCCACTTTTCCATAAAGGCCAGGTTTGGGGAGTACAGTACTAATAGTTATCATGTGGACAGATTCTCCCACCTCAGCAGTTTTCTCCTTGCCCAGTTTGTTGGTATGGGTGGACAGCCTTGTCTTGGCAGGTTTGTGGTTGTGCTTTATTCTTTCCAAAGTTTGGGATATTTATACTTTGTACTTTTCCATCTCTCCTTTATCCCTGACCTGTTTGGTAAACTCCTTGGGGGACATTTATCAAAGCATTTAGTATTAATTTTTTTTTTTTGCTTAAAATTGTCGCAAAAAAGTCGCATGTGCGACTACTCTATTTCTTGTGTGACTTTTTGATTGTGCAGTGCCCTAAGCAGAAAAAAAAAGACACTTGCTTACCAGAGCAAAAAGTGATTTTTGACTTGCAGTGGTCAGAGATTTATCAAGTGTGAAAGTTGCAAAAAAGTTGCATCACATGAAAAAAACTGCAAAATTTACTCCAGCTCAGACACGGAGCAAAAAAAGCAAAAAAAAAAATAAAAATTGCTTACGTGAAAGAAATTTATCAATAGGCTGAAACCAGTTGATAAATAATTCGCACATAAGCCAAAAAAAAGTAAGAAAAAGAAAACTAAAAAAAGGAATACATAAGCAAACATTGATAAATGTCCTCCCTTGTTCTTCATGATCTTCATGATCTTCTTGATCTGCCATTTGTTCAGTAATGCTCTCTAACAAACTACTTACAGATTTGTGCTGAGATTAAATTGCAGACAGGTGACCCTGTTATGTGAATTGCAAATGTGACAATTTGTCACACCAGATGTTTGTTAGGGATTTCACAGTAAAGGAGGTAAATACAAATGCCAGTGTTTCCCAACCCAGGTGCCTCCAGCTGTTGCCAAACTACAACTCCCAGCATGCCCAGACAGCCAAAGGCTGTCTGGGCATGCAGGGAGTTGTAGTTTGGCCACAGCTGGAGGCACCCTGGTTGGAAAACCCTGACATATGCACTTACACACTTTTCCCATTTTTATTTGTGAACAATTTTGGAATCTATCACACCCCCTCCCCCCGTAAATATAATGGACTATTTTGCGTTGGTTTAGTACATAAAATTGCAATGAAATAAATTTAAATCTATAGTTATACTATGACAAAATGTAGAAAAGTTAATGCAAGGTACAGTAGCTTTAGAACCCCTTTCCCACAATCAACAAGTCATTGGCTGGGTTGTCCAAATTAAACAGCCGCTGTAAGGATATGTGCACATGGGTATAAACCACGCCAGGGTGCAAGGCTGCGCCAGGGCACTCTCTTTATTTAAATAATTTCCAAAAACTATGCAGTTTGTCACAAACTCTTCTTTATTTCTTATTTCTTCATTGCAGATCCTAGCTGGTGCTCCATTTGGAACCACTGTCAACAAGAAAATCCCTGATAAGGAAATATCTTCAGCACAGGACTTGAACACCATCTGGTCGCTCGGGGCAAGGCTCTAATCTATATGTTTTAAAGCCATCTATCACTGCATTAGACATGTAGCTTACATGGGGTGGCATCTTCATTAGTTAGCACTGCCATTTTGTTGTATATGTTCTTCATCAGTTCATGGATTCTAAGAATGATCCATAATCAAAGTCTCAAGATGTCATGTGTATGATTAAATTAACTGTTTAAGGGTACGTTCCCACCTGGCGTATACGCAGCGTATTTCACGCTGTGTAAAATTTGCAGCAGTAGCGGGAAATTGTGTGTATGGTGAGCGAGGGATATACAGAGTATTTGCCGCTGCTGCTGCAGTTTTTATGCAGCATGAAATTCGCTGCGTATACGCCAGGTGGGAATGTACCCTATAGAATTCTTGTATTATAAATATTACAGGGAATCTAAATATTTATATATATCCTTGGCTACATCCAGGGACATACATAAAGGGCATAGACTATGTGGTTGTGTTTCTTTTATATGCACATACATTTACTCAAAAAAAAAAATTCTTTATATAAAACTTCAGAAATAAAATATGGCATTGATCTATATTATAGAGAGACAATAGAATATTTACATGGAGACATATAGGAAAAAATCCACCCATGTTAAAGTGTACCTGTCGTCAACAAAAATAATGTAGATAATAACATTATATGTATATTTGTAAGATATATATTGGTTATAAATTGTGTATATTTCTGGGTGAAAAAGTGCTGTCCCTGCAGCTATTGCCTGTGAGGAGTTCAAATACAGGAAGTGAAGGCAGGACAAACAGGGCTCTGTGCAGGCTCCTGGCTTGTCAATCATCCTCATGTGTGAGCCTGTAGCATGTCACAGAGCCTCACTGCACAGAGCCCTGCTTGTTCACCCTCACTTCCTGTTTTTGGACTCCTCATAGAGACACACAGACAATAGCTGCAGGGACAAAAATATACATATTTTTTAACCACTGTATATTACAAATATACATATAATGGTATTATCTATGTTAAATAAAAAGTTTTTGTTGATGACATGTACACTTCAAGTGATGTTTTAAATACCCACTGATGTCTTTCTCAAGCATCTCCTTTGTCTTTTCTTCATAGAGACATAGCTACAGTGTGGCAAAAATGTCTCCCCTGGGAAAAAAAAGTTCTCCCACTTAAAAAGATGAGAAAGGCCTGTAATTTTCATCATAGGTATATCTCAACTGTGAGAGACATAACAAGAAAAAAAGTCCATAAAGTCTCATTGTCTGTTTAAAAAAAAATAAGTATTTGGTCACCTACAAAGAAGCAAGATTTCTGGCTCTCACAGACCTGTAACTTCTTCTTTAAGCGTCTCTTCTGTCCTCCACTCGTTACCTGTATTAATGGTACCTATTTGAACTTGGTAAGAAACACAAAAGAACTAGCCCTCAAAGTCTAAAAATATAAGGCACATGTAATATTGAAACAAGATGAAATTTATTAGTATACAGTATGTATAAAGATGCATATGCTATCGCAACTGACAAGGCCATTGTCAGATAAAATATTCAAAAAACGTCCATGTGTAAAATAAAATCAGAACTT
The DNA here is from genome assembly GCF_029499605.1 of Hyla sarda. Taxonomy (NCBI): domain Eukaryota; kingdom Metazoa; phylum Chordata; class Amphibia; order Anura; family Hylidae; genus Hyla; species Hyla sarda. Next base: position 129,137,418 of record NC_079192.1, on the reverse strand, counting down.
CCTCAATAAAAAATATAAAAAAATAAAGTCATAAGATCTGATACAAAGTCAAGATTGATGGAAAAATGATAAAGTTATAAGATGATAAAGTTCTCCTTGTATGCATTTAATCAGTAACAAGTCCCTACAGCTCGTAGTATAGTAAGATCATATCGCTCACCCGATCTTACGCAGGTCCCGTGATTCTTGCCACCATCTATGTTGAGAACAGCGCGCTGGAGCAGACCAAATACTCACAGTGACATGGAGCGCTGCAGCGCTGGTAACACTGTTCTTTTCCTGTGTTTCTGCAAACCTCCTGGTTCTTGCACGCAGATCCTAGATGCGGTGCAGACCTGGATGTTCTTGGAGGTAGCAGTGGTAATGGATAACGGTGATGAATAGCAGAGGTGGTGGTAGCGATGATGAATAGCGGGGTTCCTGCTGACCTTGGATCCGGGTGGCTTGTGGAAAATGTGAGTAACATGAAAAGGAAGTCACCTGGCATCCTTGTGGTATTATGGCCGATTTCAAACGTGTTTCGGTCCCGCCTTAAGGACCTTCCTCAGTGAAGTTAGCAAGTAAAGAATATTATATGTTTATAGTATAGTACCTGTTTGAATTTGTTATCAGTATGAAAGACACCTGTCCACAACCTCAAACAGTAACACTCCAAACTCCACTATGGCCAAGACCAAAGAACTGTCGATGGACACCAGAAACAAAATTGTAGACCTGCACCAGACTGTGAAGACTGAATCTGCAATAGGCAATGAACTTGGTGTGAAGAAATCAACTGTGGGAGCAATTATTAGAGAGTGGAAGACATACAAGACCACTGATAATCTCCCTTGATCTGGGGCTCCACGCAAGATCTCACACCGTGGTGTCAAAATGATGACAAGAACGGTGAGCAAAAATCCCAAAACCAGACGGGGGACCTAGTGAATGACCTGCAGAGAGCTGGGACCAAAGTAACAAAGGCTACTATCAGTAACACACTACGCCGCCAGGGACTCAAATCATGCAGTGCCAGATGTGTCCCACTGTTAAGCTAGTATATGTCCGGGCCCGTCTGAAGTTTGCTAGAGAGCATTTGGATGATCCAGAAGAGTATTGGAGGAATGTCATATGGTTAGATGAAACCAAAGTAGAACTTTTTGGTAAAAACTCAACTCGTCGTGTTTGGAGGAGAAAGAATGCTGAGTTGCATCCAAAGAACACCATACCTACTGTTAAGCATGGGGGTGGAAACATCATGCTTTGGGGCTGTTTTTCTTCTAAGGGACCAGGACAACTGATCTGTGTAAAGGAAAGAATGAATGGGGACATGAATCGTGAGATTTTGAGTGAAAACCTCCTTCCATCAGCAAGGGCATTGAAGATGAAACGTGGCTGGGTCTTTCAGCATGATAATGATCCTAAACACACCACCCAGGCAACGAAGGAGTGGCTTCATAAGAATAATTTCAAGGTCCTGGAGTGGCGTAACCAGTCTACAGATCTCAGTCCCATAGAAAACCTTTGGAGGGAGTTGAAAGTCCATGTTGCCCAGCGACAGCATCATAACATCACTGCTCTAGAGGAGATCTGCATAGAGGAATGGGCTAAAATACCAGCAACAGTGTGTGAAAACCTTGTGAATAAAATAAATTCTTTAACCTCTTGATGACCAAGGACGTATATTTACGTCCTTGGCCGGCTCCCGCGATATAACGCAGGGTCACGTGGTAACCCCGCATCATATCGGGTCGGTCCCGGCATGTATCTGAAGCCGGGACCCGGGGCTTATAGCGAGCAGCAGCGATCGCGGTGCTGCATGCTACTAACCCTTTAGACGTGGCGTTCAAAGTTGAACGCCGCGTCTAAAATGAAAGTGAAAGCTGCCCGGCTGCTCAGTGGGGCTGATCACACAAGCGGAGGTCCTCTTACCTTCCTCCGGTGTGTCCCTTTGGCGATTGATTGCTCCAAGCCTGAGATGCAGGCTTGAGGAATCGACCGCCGATAACACTGATCACTGCAAAGCTAAGGCTTTGCAGTGAACAGTGCTGGCAATCAGTGTGTGCAGTGTTATAGCCCCCTATGAGAGCTATAACGCTGCAAAAAAAAAAAAGTGTAAAAAAAGTTAATAAATGTGATTTAACCCTTTCCTTAATTAAAGTTCAAATCACCCCTCTTTTCCCATAAAAAAAACACTACGTAAATAAAAATAAATATAAACATATGTGGTATCGCCGCGTGCGTAAATGTCCGAAGTATAAAAATATATCATTAATTAAACTGCACGGTCAATGGCGTATACGCAAAAAAATTCCAAAGTCCAAAATAACATATTTTTGGTCGCTTTTTATATCATGAAAAAATGAATAAAAAGCGATCAAAAAGTCTGATCAATGAAAAATGGTACCGCTAAAAACCTCAGATCACGGTGCAAACAATGAGCCCTCATTCTGCCCCATTCGCAGAAAAATAAAAAAGTTATAGGAGTCAGAAGATGACAATTTTAAAGGTATAAATTTCCGTGCATGTAGTTATGAATTTTTCCAGTACGACAAAATCAAAGTAGGGTATCATTTTAAATGTATGGACCTACAGAATAAAGATCAGGTGTCATTTTTACTGAAAAATTTACTGCATAGAAAGGGAAGCCCCCAAAAGTTACAAATTGCATTTTTTTCTTCAATTTCGTCGCACAATGATTTTTTTTCCGTTTCGCTGTAGGTTTTTGGATAAAATGACTGATGTCACTGCAAAGTAGAATTGGTGGCGCAAAAGATAAGTCATCATATGGATTTTTAGGTGCAAAATTGAAAGGGTTATGATTTTTAAAAGGTGAGGAGGAAAAAACGAAAGTGCAAAAACCGGAAAACCCTGCGTCCTTAAGGGGTTAAAAATCAGACAATGAGATTTTATGGAGTTTTCTTTCTCATTATGTCTCTCATAGTTGAGGTATACCTATGATAAAAACATTACAGGCCTCTCATCTTTTTAGGTTGGAGAACTTGCAAAATTGGTGGCTGACAATACTTTTTCTCGTTCGGCTCCAACCTATGCTGCTGCCACTAGGAGGCTTGACACTAGGCAACAAAAGAAAGTTGTCTCTGAGCTATCAGTTTTTGCTTAGTGTCCGTAGGAGGCAGACACAGGTCTGGAGTTCTCCAGACCAGGTTGTTTATTTTCTTATATTTTAGTTTAGGGACGTGTATTTAGATTTTCTCTCCCTTTTATTTCCTTCTTTTTAGGTGGGGTCTCAGGAGCATAGCGCTCACTATTTCCCCATTTGCAAAGAAGAGGCACAGGCATCGAGTTTTGCACTGTCAACCCCTTCTCACCACTGGTCAGCACTTGGGGTTGTACCTTTTTTTTCAGTTTTTCACATTATTTAGAGGCATTTTTACAGCCCTACTTCTCCTGCGCCTGCGCTATGCGCAAGTGACCGACATATTACTTTCGCTTCGGCCGCCTCCACGCGTGAAGTGACCGGAGCACCATGGGATCTGTTTGCTGTTGGCTGTGCTGCTCGCGCACCTCCAGCAACTTTTTCTCTTCCTAGCCGCACTTCCATTATTGTTCGGAACACAGGGTTTCATGATGGCCGTGACCATCTATTTGCAGCGCTTAGCTCCACCCACTCTCCGCCAGCCGGGGATTCCAGCCCTATAGTATTTAATCGCGCACTGGGGGATTAATTCCCTCCTATGAGACTTCTCTGCAGTCTGCCCGTTGTACGGCTTTTGCCACAGGCAACCTGGTGTCGATTTGTCACTCCATGTGGCTTAAGGCCTGGGACGCCGATGCTGCTTCCAAAAAAATCTCTCACTGAGCTTCCCTTCTCTGGGACCTGACTATTCGGGAAATACCTGGATTAAATTATTTCCGAGGCTACTGGAGGTAAGAATTCCTTATTACCACAGAACAAGTCTCATCGTACCAATTCCCGCAGGAAATCAACCTAATTTCTATTGTTTCGGTCCTTTGGCTCGGGTCTGGCAGCCAGGCAGGTTCCCTCACAGGATAAGAAGGCCCCTTCCTTCAAGGCTCATTCCTCCTGGAAGTTGGATAACCGCTCAGGCCGTTTTACGGCCAAGTCAGGCACCCATAAGCCTCCCTCTGCCTGAAGGGATGCTCCCACCCGAACACTCTTTTTGGCTGAGAGGTCCTCTGTCCCTGTTCCAGGATGTTTGTTCTGCCCACGTGCAGGACTCTTGTGTCTGAGATGTCGTTTCCGACGGCTATCGGATCGAGTTTGCTTCCTTCGCAAAGGATCGCTTTTTTGATCCCGCCCTTCTCGCTCTCCTTCTTTGGCGGTGACCTTTCAGGTCATGCTTCAGACCCTTCTTGCTCAGGGAGTGATCGTCCCAGTTCCTCCCAAGGAGGGGTTCTATTCCAACCTGTTCATCGTTCCCAAGAAAGGGGGCGCCGTCCACCCGATCCTGGATCTGAAGCTCCTCAATCATCTACTCCTGCATCATTTCCGTATGGAGTCTCTCCGTTCTTTGGCAGCATCCATGGATCAAGGGGAGTTTCTTTCCTCGGTGGATATCCAAGATCCCTTACCATCACATCCCCATTTTTCCTGTACATATGCGCAATCTCGGCTTCACAGTTCCGTAGGGCCATTTTCAGTTTGTAGCCCTTCCTTTTGGCTTGGCCATGGCCCCAAGGGCCCACAGGTCCTGGCAGCAGTGATCACCATCCTGTGAGCCCGGGTGTGTATGTGACCCCCTACCTGGACGACCTCCTGGTCAAGGCTCCAACCAGGGCCCAGAATCAAGAGAGTCTCCGTCTCACTCTTCAGACCTTGTCCCGTTTCGGTGGTCAATCAGGACAAGTCCAACCTGATTCCCACCCAGTCTCTGATCTTCTTGGGACCCTAGTTCAACATGGCAACCTCCCAAATTTGGGTTCTGCCAGACAAGCGCCGTGCTCTGTCATCAGGAGTTTGTCTTCTCCGGTGTCCTCTTCCAGTTTCCATTCGGTTCTGCATGTTAGTCCTGGGTCGGATGGTGGCGGCCATGGAAGCCGTTCCCTTCACCCAGTTTCATTGTCGACCTCTTCAAATTTCTCTTATGTCCTGGTGGGACAAGTCTCCGCTATCCCTTGATCACAGAATCATTCTTCCTGTCAGGAATCGCCAGTCCCTCGATCCCCTATTCTTTGACAGGAACTATCCTTTCTGCCCCTCCACTGGCAGGTCATCACGATAGATGCCAGTTTCAGCGGTTGGGGGAGTCTTCAGGGACCGGACAGTCCAGGGCCGTTGGTCCTCCCAGGAAGCTGTCCTCCCCATCAACATCCTGGAACATTGTGCAATTTATCTTTGCCTCCTTCATTGAGAACGCCTTCTCCTGGACCATCCTGTTTGTGTCCAGTCGGACAACTTCACGGCTGTGGCGTATGTCAACTACCAGGGCGGCACTCGCAGTCCTGCAGCGATGGACAAGGTATCCAGGATCCTTCTCTGGGCGGAACTCAGGGTTCCCTCCATCTTGGTGATTCACATTCCAGGAGTGGAAAATTTGTAGGCAGACTTCCTCAGTCGCTCCTCAGCCAACCCCGGAGAGTGTTCTCTTCATCCAGAGGTGTTTGCGGAGGTCTGCAACCTCTGGGGTACTCCAGATGTGGACCTCTTTGCGTCCCACCACAACTATGAAGTTCCTCGTTTTGTTGCGAAGTCCTAAGATCCTCTGGCCCCAGCCGTAGACGCCCTAGTGATTCCTTGGTCGCACTTCATCCTCTATCTCTTCCCTCCTCTTCCTCTCTTTCCCAGGATCCTGAGGAAGCTCAAAACAGAGGGCCTCCCCACCATTCTCGTGGCTCCGGATTGGCCCAGGTGAGCTTGGTACGCCGATGTGGTTCAACTGGTGGATGACGTACCACTGCGATTCCCAGTTCATCAGGGTGCCCTTTGCCACCCCAATTTACAGTAGCTGCATTTGACGGTGTGGCGGTTGAGACCAAGGTTCTGAGGGCCAGGGGGTTCTCTCCCCAAGTGATCCTCACAATGATCAAGGCGCGCAAGCCTTCCTCTTTGAAGATTTATTACAGTACTTGGCGGTCCTACTTTCGATGGTGTTAATCTCACTCCTTCTCCCCAGTTGTGTTCTCCCTCCCATGACTTCTTTCCTTTTTATGGTCTGGGCTGGAACCAAGCTTGGCTCTCAGTTCTCTTAAGGGTCAGGTGTCAGCTCTCTTCATTCTTTCAGCATCCCCTGGCGTCCGATCCTCACATCCGGACTTTTCTGCAGGGTGTTACTCATGCGGCCCCGCCTTACAGATCCCCTACTACCCCTTGGGATCTGAATCTGGTTCTCGGTGCCTTGCAGGGTACTCCCTTTGAACCTCTCCAGGACGTTTCTCTTCATATCCTTTCCTGGAATGTGGCCTTCCTCATTGCGGTCATTTCCATTTGGAGAGTTTTGGAGAAGGCGGCTCTCTTCTGCCTTTCTGCCTACCTGGTTTTACTCCAGGACAAGGTTGTTTTCCATCCGGTCCTGTCCTTTTTGCCTAAGGTGGTCTCCGCCTTTCACCTCAACGAGGAGATCGTCCTCCCGTCCTTTTGTCCAGCTCTGTCCCATCCCAGGCAACGTTTGCTTCATGGTCTTGATGTGGTACGGGCCATTTGGATTTAACTTTTGGTCACCTCCTCCTTTCACCAGTGTGACTCTTTCTTTGTGCTTACGGAGGGTCATTGTAATGGACTTCCTGCTTTGAAAGCGACCATTTCGCGGTGGATCTGTTCTGCCAACTCGGAAGCTTACCGCTGCAAGGGGAAGACTCCTCCCTTCCGGGTCTCAGCTCAATCCACTCATTCCGTCAGGGCTTCCTGGGCTTTCCGCAACAGGGCTTCGGCCTTGAAAATCTGTAAGGTGGCCACCTGGTCGTCTTTGCACACATTTACAAAATTTTACCAGGTGCATACCTTTGCATCTGCTGATGCTGGTTTGGGTCGCAAGGTGTTGCAGGCGGCTGTGGCCCAGCCTTCCACCTGAGTTACTTTTACTGAGTTTTTTCCCACCCCAGCGACTGCTTTGGTATATCCCACGGTTTCTGTGTCCCCCAATGGAGCTGAACGAGAAAAGTAGATTTTTATGCTTACCGTAAAATCTCTTTCTCGGCGGATCCATTGGGGGACACAGGACCCACCAATTTGTTCTGGTGTCCTTGGTTCGGTTACCTGTCTAAGGGTTGTTTCGGTAAATTTTTGTCTGTGGCTTCCTCGGACAGTTATTGTTTTTTCTCTACCTGTTGGTCCTCTCCTACTGCTTTGGGACTAAACTGATAGCTCAGAGTCGGTAGGTAGGGGTATATTCTGCTGGGGGGGGGGCAACTTTCTTTTGTTGCCTAGAGTCAAGCCTCCTAGTGGCAGCAGCATATACCCATGGTCTCTGTGCCCCTAATGGATCCTCCGAGAAAGATTTTATGGTAAGCATAAAAATCTACTTTTTGCCCCACTGTACATGACCCTGGGTGTACCCATGGCATGCAGAAAGAAAATATCCAATGTTGGCTTAATAAAGTAGGTTTCTGTTACAAAGTTGCTCCTTTTTTAGTTTTCTGAATGAACAGCTTTATTTTTTTTAAATTAAAAGTAGCTTTGCATCTTGCCTTGTATACAAGGCTGTATTTACCACAGAGGCAACCCATGCAGCCTTATAACCCCTGGTGGGAGGAAGCACATTCTAGAATGCTGTCATTTCCATTTAAAGAAGTAGTGAGAATCTGTGTTTTTTACAAATGCTGAAATCTACTTAAAGGGGTACTCCGCTGGAAACATATTTTCCCCTATGCAAAGGATAGGGGATAAGATGTCAGATCACAGGTGCCCCGCCGCTAGGGGGCACCCCTGTTATTCTGTGCACAAAGCGAACTATACTCCGTGCCCGATGAATGACGATGCCGTCCGCCACGCCCCCTCCATTAACATTTATGGGAGGAGGCCTGACGGCTATTTGCCAGCCGTCACGCCCCTCTCATAGACATGAATGGAAGGGGCGTAGCATGGCATCACAAACGCGTGTTACAGACACCGCTGCTGCCTGCCCGGAGATCACGGGGGTTCCCAGTGGCGGGACCCCCGTGATCTAACATCTTATCCCCTATCCTTAGGGGATAAGATGTTTCAAACGGAGTACCCCTTTAAGTCATGATGGGGCAACTGGACTTTCTCTGTGGCTTGGTTAGGGCTGTATTTGCTTTGTAAAGGCATTAGCACATAGGGGACGGGGGGGGGGGGGGGGCAAGGTCATTAAAAGCATCACAGAACTAGATATCAGTACAAGAAGGTACAGCAAGGTATTCATAGCTGACTTACAGCACATTGTGCCTGGGCATTTACTATTGCTGTTCCATGTAAATTGTGGTAAAAAAAAAATAAGAGTATGGGGAAATCCATTTCACTCTATTAACGTTGTGCACCAAACATGTGCCAAAATATCCTCTTTTTTTCTTGTCACTTTCAGCTATTTATCTAGACTGTGGGTGTGAATTTCTTTTTTATCCTTCATGTTATTTAATTATATTTTTTGCCCAGTTTTTTGCACCTTTTTCCACTCAATCTTTCAGTTATAAAAGTGGGGCCACATAAATGAAAACATCTTTGTTTGGTCTTTTGGGCGCACTTTGAACAGAAATTTTATATGAAAATGGAAAAAGTTTACACGAATTGGCGATAAATGAGGACCTGTAGATTGTAGAACTGTGGAATTTTGTAAACTATTGTAAAGCTGAGGTTATTTATAGTTGGAAAATTAAGGGATGACAGTGTACAATAACATGGCATACAGTATATAGTATACTCTGACAGGTTCATAGAATAATATGTTATTTCGACTTCATATAAACATAAGGTCATCATTACAATAAGGACAATAAATGTCAGTTGTCTAAAGGGGTTTTCCCAAAGTTGACATTTATCACTTATGTACGGGATAGATGAGAAATACATCATCGATTGGGGCTTTGTCCTGGTGATGCCCCAGGAGGACTAGAACAGAAGTCTTAAGTCTCCCATTCCTCCTCACCACACAACAACCATAAAGGGGAGTTTGAATAAAGTGATATTTGAGCATGTACCCTGTTATTCTCTTTAATGCATATAGTGTGGATGGATACAGCCCCCAAAATGTTGACTGTGGGAAAAATTTTAATTGCTTGAAAATAAAATGAAAATACTTGTTTAACATTTGTCTATTTTCATAGGGTTATCTCCAATACTCTGTGTTATTTTATGGCTACTATGGACGGGAACGGAAAATAGGACGAGCTGGATACCGTCTGCCATTGGCATATTTTCTTGTCGGAATGGCAGTCTTTGCATACAGTTTCATCATACTGCTAAGAAAGTAATTTGCTATTATATATATTATACCGGTATGATATTATGTATGTCCTGATGGTCCATAGAAAAAAGATCTAATAGAACGGGATAAGACCAAAGCTACATTTGATAGCAGCATGTAATGCATGGATAGGTGGCACAGCACCTTACGTTCAGCCATGGAATGCTCTTTAGATAGCAAATAATGTTCATGTAAAACATATTTACAAATTCTTAGAAAGACAATGATATCAAATGACTATTTGAAAGTATATAAAGCATAATGCTATATGACATAAAAAACATAGAAAATATGCTTTCTTCTCTGTATGTTTTTCAAAAGTAACACCAGAGAATGGCAGTCAATACAGCTTATAGAGGGACTGTTATCTAATTTTCTATATTTGCCTATACATTCCTACATTTGTAGGCTGATTTGCAGTTTATTTAAGGGTACTTTCACACATACAGGATCCTGTGCAGATTTGATGCGCAGTATTTGTAACTGCAGATTAGAAACTGTGCTCAGTCATTTAGTTTACATTGAAATCTGCAGCAGAAAATCCTGTGCATCAAATCTGCATGCGTGTTAATGTACCCTAAATGTAGATTTATTTGTGTTTTTGTTTTTCTTTTCCATATTCTTTTTAGTGTAAAGAAAAAATAAAATAAAAAAAATAATAAAGCTAGCTGCAACTAATAAGGTGAAGATAAATCACTGACACAGCAGCATCGCCATAACACTAACATAGTTCTGCATATTTCCAAACTGAAAACATATAATTCTTACTCACGTACTGTAAATATGCACCATGAAATCCATTTACTAGTCTTGTCTAGTCTTATATTTCTGAATAGCTGCATTAAAACAATCTTTTATGATCTTCTTAGAATGGCAAAGAATTCAAGGCTCAGCTTGGCAAGTGCATCAGATGAAAACTACACATTTTGCTGGAGAATCTTCTGTGCATGGGATTATCTCATTGGGAATCCAGAAGCTGCCGAGAGCAAATCTGCTGCCATAGTTAATAGTATTAGAGTAAGTGCTTCATCTCATACTTTCAGAATTTTCTAATTGTTTGTTAACAGTAGACTTTTCTATAAATAATCCATACCCTCAGTTATAACACCATGGATATGGCATATGTCTTATCTAATTATCAATATTTTAGCAAAAGGATGGCCCTACCTAACATACTGCAGCCATAACCTGGAAATCTCCTAAATTGCTCTGTTTATGGATTCATAACAGAGGCAATATCAAAATGAAGACAGGGATTATTAACCCCTTAAAGGGGTACTCTGTTGGAAAACTTTTATTTTAAATGAACTGGTGCCAGAAAGTTAAACAGATTTGTAAATGACTTCTATTAAAAAATCTTAATCTCTTTAGTACTTTTTAGCAGCTGTATGCTACAGAGGAAATTCTTTACTTTTTGAATTTCTTTTTTGTGTTGTCCACATCTCTGCTGACACCTCTGTCCGTGTCAGGAACTGTCCAGAGTAGAATAGGTTTGCAATGGGGATTTTCTCCTGCTCTGGACAGTTCCTCTGTAGCAAACAGCTGCTAAAAAGTACTGAAAGAAATAAGATTTTTTAATAGAAGTAATTTACAAATCTGTTTAACTTTCTGGCACCAGTTCATTTAAAAAAAAAAAGTTTTCCACCGGATCACCCCTTTAAGGACTCAGCCCATTTGGGTTTTATTTTTTACGTTTCGTTTTTTTCCTCCTTGCCTTCTAAAAATCATATCTCTCTTATATTTTCATCCACAGACTAGTATGAGGGCTTGTCTTTTGCGCGACCAGTGGTCCTTTGTAATGACATCACTCATTTTACCATAAAATGTATGGTGCAACCAAAAACCAAAAAAAATACTATTTGTGTGGGGAAATTGATAGCAAAACTTAAATTTTGCTAATTTTAGAAGGTTTCGTTTTCATGCTGTACACTTTACGGTAAAATAGACCTGTTTTTTTTATTCTGTGAGTCAATACAATTAAAATAATTTCCATGATTACATATTTTTCTATTATTATACAGCTTAAAAAAAATTGTAAACTTTTTAACCAAATGAGTGTGTTTAAAATCCCTCTATTTTGCTGACCTATAACTTTTTCATTTTTACATATAAGCGGCAGTATGATAGCTAATTTTTTGCGCCGTGATCTGCACTTTTCTGTTATACCACATTTGCATATATAAAACTTTTAATACAATTTTTTAACAATTTTATTTGGATTTTTTTTTTTTTTTACATTCACGCCGTTCACTGTACGGGATAATTAACATTATATTTAAATAGTTCAGATATGTATTCATGCGACAATACCAAATATGTTTATGAAAAAAACTTTTTACACTTTTTGGCGGTAAAATGAGGAAAAACTGACAATTTATAAATTTTTCAAATTTTTTTACTTTTATTTTTTACTTTTTTTACTTTTATTTTTACACTTTAATAGTCCCCATAGGGGACTATTTATAGCAATCATTTGATTGCTAATACTGCTCAGTGTTATTGGTCATCTTCTGCTCTGGTCTGCTCAATCGCAGAAGACCTGTGGAAGGCAGCGGAGGTAGGTGGTGGGACCTTCGTCTGCTGTTCTGGACGAGTGGATCGCCGCGGCAGTGCTGCGGGCGATCATCCATTTTAGTGACTGCAGCGCTGCAGATGCCGTGATCTGTATTAATCACGGCATCTGAGGGGTTAATGATGGACATCCGCACAATCGCGGATGTCCGCCATTACCGGCGAGTCCCTGGCTGCTCTCGGCAGCCGGGACCTGCCGCACATGACCCGAGCATCGCTCTGATGCTCGTTGTTATGTATAGGACGTTAATGTATGTCCTGGTGCGTTAAGTACCACCGCACCAGGACATACATTTACGTCCTGCATCGTTAGGGGTTAAAGGGGTAGTCCAGGCTTTAAATATGATGGCCTGGTATGTTCACACAAGTAGATTTGCACATGTAGATTTGCTGTTGATCTGTTGTGGATTTTGACATCCCTATTAAAGTCTAAATTTGCAGCAAATTCACATGTGTGGACATATCGTATGTAAATGTACACTAGACTGATTTTCTGGAATCTTGCTGGTACTTTAATCTTCTGCAATTGTCTGCACAGAAAATCCACAGCAAATCAGTCTAGTATGAATTTACCAAACAAAAGAATTACAGCAGCACACTGTAAGCGCTAAGATAAATGTGTAATATAACACTTTTTTCATTGCAATACTGCTATAGAGTAAAAAAAACAGAGGATCTTAGCGTACCATTTGGCCAAATAGGGTGTACCATCCCACCACGATAAGGTGACCTCAGTGTAATGTAGGGTCTGTCCAAACTGAGGTTACCTTATTGTGGTGGGATGGTATACACTATTTGGCCAAATGGTAAGCTAAGAACCTCTAATTCTCTCTATAGTATTTGTAGTTCAGCCGCAGTAGCTTGCACCTGTGTACTTGATATATATAATAATGTGAGGGATCATGAAGGGGTTAAAGATTAAAAAAAAATCCCTCCCCTAACAAAAATTCAAATCTCCCCCCTTTTTCCATTTTCCAAATTGAACAATGTTAAAAAAAATAAAATAAACATATTTGGTATTGCCAAGTGTAGGATTGTCCAAACTAATAAATTATTACATTGCGGATCCTGCAGGGTTAACTGCATAAATGACAAGGGCTCTGGCTCCCTGCAATGGTACTTCAATTTTTTACAGGCCGGGCATCCTCTTTCACATCCGTTGGTGCATGTGTGTTCTTTTGCCAAAATTAAACGTTTGTTGAGATGCACAGACTACATTCATGGGTTTTTACTTGCAGTATTTATTATAAGATTTTATGGAACATGTAACATACCAAGAAAAAAAAAGAACATGTTAGGTATTGATCTAGGAGACAGGTAGTCTTTTATAGCACTGGTGGTATTATATTTCCAGCAGAGGATATGTTTTATTCAATCATGTAATTCATGTGCTTTCTATTCTTCTTTTTCTTAAAGGAAGCAATATTAGAAGAACAGGAAAAGCGAAAAAGCAACAATTTGTAAGTAGAATGACAATTCTCTTTTTTAAAGGGGTAGGTACTCTGTCCCTAGACATCTTATCCCCTATCCAAAGGATAGGGGATAAGATGTCTGATCGCGGGGGTCCCGCCACTGGGGACCCCAACGATCTCCGCTGCGGCACCCCAGACATCCGGTGCATGGACGAACTTTGCTCTGTGCCGGATGACTGGCAATGCGGGGTGGAGGCTCGTGACGTCAGGGTCACGGCCCGCTTGTGACGTTACGGCCATGAGTCCTCTTGCATTAAGGGGGCGTGGTCGTGACATCACGAGCGGGGAGCTGCAGTGGCGTCACGAGCCTTCGGTGCTACACCCGACGCTCTAAAGGAACGCCGGGTGCAGAAGAGAGATTGCAGGGGTCACGCACGATCAGACATCTTATCCCCTATACTTTGGAAAATGCTTTATTTGTTGTTACTAAAGAAAAAGAAATTCCGATCGTTGATCTGACGGATGTAACCATTTTATTCTCAAATGTATAAACTAAAAGGGGTTATCCAACCTGTAAAAATTGTTTGCCTGTCGGATATATTAGATCAACAACCAATCTGCTGTTTGAAGGGACCTCTTCAAAGTTCACTTGCGCTTGTTTTTCTGTCTCCATGCTTTCAGTGTCAGCACTGTAAGGTACTACAGCATTCCTCTGTTCACTATAGTGACATAATGCTGCAGTTAATTGCTACAAAATTCATAGCGGTGAAAGAATAAGCACAAGTAAATGATGAAGTGGTTGTGGTCCTCGCATATACACTTCAGCCTCTTCAAACAGCTGATCAATTGGGTTCCCAATCTAATATTGGTGGCCTATCCAGAGGAAACAGGGCTCTAGATAACCCTTGACTTGAAAAATCCCTTTAATACCTTATACTTTAGCATACAGAGCATACTCTCATAGGTTTGAGATGTATAGTGTGATTCGGATAAAGATTAAAGGCTATCTGCGGCCATCTGTTTGTTCCATGCAGGAGGCGTGCCGGCCGCAGCATGAAGTTGCGGCCAACACGCCTCCTCCATGTAGTTCTATGGGAGAGGTGAGGAGGCAGTGTTCGTGTCTCCCTGCCTCTCCCATAGAACTGTATGGGGAGGGGGCGTACCGTCGAACTCTCTAGGTCAACGCTACGCACATTAGCACTCTCAATGAGCGCTAATGCGGGGGGCCCCGTTCAGGAGATCGCGGAGGTCCCAGCGGTCGGACCCCTGTGATCAAACACTTATTCCCTTTAAGGTAATATATGACAATGTTGTTTTGTGCCCTTATCAGTATACAGATAAAGAAAATATGAAACCCACTTCACCTGACCACATGTTCTTTCAGGGCAGTTACGATAAGTCTAAGGATTCTTGCCAACATCTTAGTTCTGCTCTCCCTGGCAGGCAGCATTTACATCATCTACTTTGTGGTAGACAGATCACAAAAACTGGAACGTACAAAAATAGAGCTATCACTGTGGGAGAAAAATGAGGTACGTTTTTTATTCTGTTTGTTTTCCGCCTCTTGAGTAATAATCTTGTTTGTAACCACATTTAGTATAATTTACATGGTGCAGTTATGTTCTTCACATTATGTGTTTGCTTGCATTTCTATAAGGCAAAATGTGCAATTAGAAAAAAGGAATAAAAAGTGACACATCACAGCTCAAATAAAAAGAGCACATGAAAAACAGTAGTCACAACAAAGCCTAATGTATCAAGGAACCAAAGCTACAGCACAGCAGGGATGGTAACATAAGGAAATATAAAGCTATAGCATAGGTGAGGGCATAACAGAGAAGTACCGTGTTCTTTACATTATAAACAAAAAAACGTATTAAAACATTTGTTTTGGTCAGTTCCTAATTCATTTTCTGTAAGGTGTACGATATTATATATCCATTTTTCTACACGCATTCCTCTAAGCTTTTGCTTTTTTTAATCCACCTGTAATGATTTTAGACAAATAATCCATTTGGGTCCAGTATCTTATATTGTACTCCTATCCTCCGATAGGTCTCAAATGAAGCAAGAGCAGCAAGTGTGTGCCCTGCCGCTCCATTCTAATAAGAGACTTGGTCCTGGCGTCAAGTTTGCCCCTATTTTTTTGCATAGGTGATAACTTTGCAAATTGCAAAAAATCCTTTAAACATGTTTTCTTATGATAAAACCTATTTTCAACTGTCTAATAAATTACCACATATTGGTAAATAAAGTAATTTTACTACCTTCCTGTGGACTTTAATACATTTTTCCTCACTGTTTTGCATACATCCTGAAATGTTCCTACTGTACACTCTGTTAAGGAATTTAGCCAACTCTATTTCCCTCCCAGTACACCTTCTTGACTATAACCCTGCCTAACTATACCCACAGGAGCCTCACACACAGTGAGAGATAGCAATAAAAACGACAAAGCAGTTTGCATCTGAAGAAGAAAGACATGAAATACTACAGTAAGGTAGTAAAATAACTTTATCAACCAATATTTGTTTGTTTATTAGACAAGGCATAAACAGTTTTTTTTTTTTTTAACAAAAATCCTTTTAGACAAGATAACCTTAGATAATCTTACAATCAGCAGTTATAACTGGAGAAAGTAGTGGCTTACTATACATTTCCCTGTCATTTGAATGGCCAATCATTTCATACATGGATGGGTCAGGGTAGGTCTGGGGGCAAGTACCTCTGTTCTCCATTTGGAGTTATAGACAAAGGGTAGTAAGCAGGAACCTCTCTCTATGATTTTCATATGTCCTAATAAAGCACATGGACAGAAGTTGGGTTCACTGGACAACCATTTTAATGGAGAACCGGGGCAGAATTATGATCGGTGATACAGTATGTTGTGCATGATATCAGCGGTCATATTTAGATGCTGCATACCTCTTTACAGGTGAGCGTTGTGGTTTCTCTCATAACAATGATTGCCCCATCAGCATTCGAACTTGTAGCTGCTTTAGAAATGTATCATCCGAGGACAACATTACGATTCCAGTTGGCAAGGTAAGGATTAAAAGCATGTACAAGGATAATACAGATAATATTGATGTAATAGGGGTATGTTATCTATAAATTCACCCCCTCTCTTCTGTCTTCAGGGTTCTGGTTCTGTACCTTGGGAACCTATACAGTTTAATCATTGCCCTATTGGACAAAGTAAACAGCATGAGTGAAGTAAGTAGTGAACATACAACTAAGAAAGCCACATGACAAAAGTCACTACACCCTAAGCACTCCATACACACAATATCGAAAGCTTGTATACTGCTTATAGTGCCTGCAGGACATTTAGAACAATCTATTAGTCTTATTATTGGAGCTGGAGAGAGTCTGACAACATTTTATTTTCATAAATTTGATGATAATCTAATGCTCTCTTGCATAATACTTAAAGCAGGCATTACCAGACATTCATCCCCTTTTTAAATGGAAGGAGGGTGGAAGAGCAACTTAATTGCCTTCATGAAGCTACAAATCTGATTGAGGAAACATTTTTAAATATCTATTTAGACATTCTAAGCTATTTTAAAGAGGTATATCCAGCTAAAGAAAAATGTATGTCCCAGTATAGAGGATAACCAGATGATTGGCTGGGGTTTAGGGTTCAGCACTCACAAACAGTGCAGTTCATCCATTTCAGGGACATTTTGTCCTGCTTCGCTGGGACACGTGGCACTGGAAGGATGAAGCAAACTCGTAGTCAGGAAAAACAGAAGGTCAGGGCAGGTGGCACGGGAGCAAAGTCAGGAACGAAGCAAGGAGGTCAGAACACAGCAAAGTAATACAGAACTGGAACTCTTTCTCTTGGCTAATGAGCCAAAATATCCAGCAAGGGGAAACAGGAAGTGCTAACACTTATAGTGTTAGCAAGCAGCAGTAACCAATTAAGGGCATACTGGCCCTTTAAATCACAGAGAGCCAGCGAGTGCCCTAGAGGGCGGGTACTCACAAACTGGCGACCTGGGACAGCGGAGGAAGCAGGAGGTGAGTAATGACCCGGCATTCGCATGCAGGCACTTCCCACAATGCGAACCGTGGAACCACCAGCAGAGGAGGATGGGGCAGGAGAGCCTTCATGGTCAGCGTGTCTGGCCGGAGCGCAAGTTGTAACAGTTCAGAGCTTTAAAAAGCTGTGTATCTTACCTTTCTTGTTGCTCGCAAAGTGCAATCTCCCAGCAGGAGAAAGTAGACGTTTACCAGCAGGCATGACATCACTGAAGCCTGGTGGGGGACCACTTCCGCCCTCACATATTTGCAATGCTGTGATGAATAAAAGACCTAAGGCTCTTTGCATAGAAGAGCTCAGGCTCTTTGCATAGAAGAGCGCAGGCTCTTTGCAGCTTTCAGTGAGGCTCTATGCATGTTTCAGTGAGTCTGAGGCTCTGTGCAGCTGTCAATCAATCTCAGTGCAAAGAAACACTTCCTGAGTTTGGTCTCCTGCCAGGCTGGGAGGAGACCAAACTCACTGTATTAATTGCAGCAGGGACCAGAACAAAGCCACCTAGTGGCCATTTTTTCTATTACATTTTAAACATATTTATGTAGGTAATTTTAAAAGCAAGTGAATGGGAAAGTGTCTTCTAATTACACAAGGAACACTATATTAAAAGTTTTATTTGGTACTCTTTAATGGCAAATTTTTCAAAGCAGAAAAATATGCCATGTGCACATACCATTAAAGGGACTTTGTCACCATGAAAATGCTTGCAACTTATTGAATAAAATCATTGTATTCTTAGGAGTCCAGTGTACAGTGTCACTCAATAATAGCACCACCCACTGGACACCTAAGCATGAAATGATCATAGATTTCAATCAATAAGTTACTTAATCTTTTCCCACAAAGAAATAAATCAATCTGATCGGCTCCTCCTGATCTATATAACATGATGAGAATAGATTAGATAGCATTTTCATAGAGACATGTTAAGGGGCATATTAAAGACTTCATTAGCTGAAATGGTAACCCAAGGATAATTAAAATAGAGGAAATGTTTGATGTTATTACATTTTCATTCTAACAAGCCAGAAATGAGCAAGAGCAAACTGACCATGAGAGTTACCAGAGGATTAACTGGAGAACACCAATTCATATAAATCATAAAATGAAAAATAACAAAAAGGGGTAAAGCAGCGTCGTCAAAATCTATACTTTTGTTAAGGTGCACCGACTTCAGGGGGTTGAACCAAATCTCTAAACAAACTTGCAATTCCCAATAGATGAAACAACACTCAAACTTTTAAAAACTGCAGTGTACATCTACCCAACATGTACAAACAGCGCCACTTTAAACCCTCACATTGAATCTTTATGAAGACCCTATTAAAAGACTGAAATGTCGCTACTTGTACAGGTTGGAAGAATAAACACTGACGTTTTCACAAGAAGGAGTACTGCTCCATCCATTGGGACTCCATTGTAATCTAATGTAGAAAACAGTATACAAGAGGGAAAAAATAACTATATTTAATGATGAAATCAAAACATCTTAAACAATGATCTAATTTCAGATTATCATGCAGTATAAATACTCTTGTTACATACTGTAAAACATTGTGTTTATTGTAGTATCTAATTTATAGATAGATTTAATTAGTCTAATGTGTTTTGTTCATTGTTTATTTTGCATATGTTAACGTGTAACACATTTCTGGATGTTGTGTTTGTTTCAGCATACCGGTAATGACACGTTCATAGACGCTGCCCCCCTCTATGCTACCACTGTGTATTCTACAGTGACTCCTGCTATCAGTATGGACTCAAACGCTACATTTATTCTAGAATTTGAGCAGAACATCACAAAGCCTTTGGCACTCATCGACAACCAGACAACACTCTCGGTTGTACCAACCATTCGTCCACAGAAGAATGAATGTTGGGAAACATATGTAGGGCAGGTAAGCTACCAACAGTGGTATATGGCAAACTGCTTATGTAGGGAAGGCAAAATCTAAATTTAGACTCTCCCATACAAGTGCAGGATGCCATGAGTGCCTACTTGTTTATAGAGAATGAAAGCCACAGGAACAGTCAAGTTATGCAACTTTTGATTTTCATTTAAAACTGTGCACAGATAATAGAGTTCAAACTACTCAAAAAAAAATACCAGTGAAATCAGTATACCGGGAATATTAGAAAAAGTAATGAATCTCAACACCAGCTTCCATGCTTATCTTGATGGCCTATCCAGATGATAAGGCATCAATTGCTACAGGCTGGATAAACCCCTTTAGTACATTACGCATGTCTTACTCTAGCATCATTTAACTTAAGACCGACATATGAAACATAGAATTACACAGAGTGTAAGAGGAATTCATTCTTTAAATACATTAAGTTTTACTCAAGATAACAGAAATACATTTTTTTTTTACCATGTCCTGCTGCCACAACTGTAAAAGAAAAGTACTTTAAATTATTTTTTTCCCCCTATTGGGGGGAGGGGGGGTAGAATATGCCAGTTAAAGTTTACAGAATGGACGGCGACACTCGGGTTAGTTTGGTTGTGCACGAGGACAATGTAAGTCCAAGGAAAACAAATTAATCCCGGCACCAGCTTCCTCAATATACAATTGAAAAAGGCTGATAGCCGAAACGCGTCTCGTGTATACGTAAATGCTGTATCATTAATAAGCCCTGATAAGCATTGAGGAAGCTGGTGCAGGGATTCATTTATTTTCCTTGGACTTACATTGTCCTTGTGCACAGCCAAACTAACCCGAGTGCCGCCGTCCATTCTGTAGACTTTAACTGGCATATTATACCAGAACTTTTCTTTTACAGTTGTTGCAGCAGGACGTGGTAAAAAAAAATGTGTCTTTCTGTTATCTTGAGCAAAACTTAATGTATTTAAAGAATTAATTCCTTTTACACTCTGTGTAATTATATGTTTCATAGGTCGGTCTTATGTTAAATGATGCTAGAGTAAGACATGCGTAATGTACTAAGGGGGTTTATCCAGCCTGTAGCAATTGATGCCTTATCATCTGGCCATCAATTTCAGATTGGTAGGGGCCCGACTCCCAGCACCCCCACCACTTATCTGTTTGAACAGGCTGTGTTGCTCGTGCAAGCACATGTAAGCATTTTTCATGCTTAAATGTGCTCGTCCTTGCAATTGCTGTACTTTTAGTACCACTTTCAGGTAAATGGTGCAACGCTGCAATTCCTTGCACTGCCAATACTAAAAGTATGGACAAGGACAAGCACTAGTAAACACTAAAGAGGCTGTGGTGCTTGTAAAAGGATCATGGCCCTTTCCAACAGCTTATTTGCCCATGACTTAATTTAAATAAAAAAAAATTGAGAAACTTTAGGAGTCTGAAAAAATACTTACCAACTATGTCCACAGAATTGTTATACGCATTTCTTATAAAACTGAAGCCAAATTGTTGTGATGGTAATTTTTAGATGCTTCCTGTTTCAGGAGATGCTGAAGCTTTCCATTATTGATATGATTTTCACAGTGGCCAGTATCCTTCTTATTGACTTCTTCCGGGGTCTGATTGTTCGGTATTTGAGCGACTGCTGCTGCTGGGACCTTGAAAGCAAATTTGTGAGTATAAAATGACATAGTGGTAACATTTAGGAATGTTGTACAATCCTCATCAACTCATAAAATGTATCATTTAAAAACAGGGACAAAATATTTATAGTTATTTAGAAAGACATGTTGGTGGATAGATTGTTTCTCCAAGAACTGAAGATCTTACATAGGGGTGCACAAATTTTATACTATGCTATAGTCTGATGCATTTCTGAGTTATTAAGTGTCGCTTTGTCAAATGTTTTATTGTAATATAAGTTATTGCTTAACTATAATCAGAAAAAGTACAGGAACCACTAACACATATGCATAAGAGCCTCCACTAGTATCCAGTACGTGTATTATGTGACCGGGGTGTGTCAGTATCTCTCATAGACAATAAGATCTATTGATGCTGACAGGTCTTTTCCATAATTGTTTAATATGTGTAAACATGAGGCTCCATGGAGGGATCATTTCTTCATGTCTGCCTTCGCTGTCGAGTATGGATAGCTATTAGGTTCAATTATATCTGGATGTTTAGCAATAGAAAAGGATATAATATGATTTGTCTGTTTTGTGCTTTGGATTTAACCCTGTCTGAGGTAGATGCAGCATTTTACCTATGTTCGCTTAAAGTTTTGTCCATACAAAACTTTAAGGATGGATTCACACACAGCAGGTTGCGGAAATTTCTTTAGCTGAAAATGAGTCAATTTTATCTGAATTATCTCAACCAAAAACACATGGATTTGTTCAAGTTCCATTCAGATAAATAGAACAGTTTTAGACATGTGAATATACAAATAAGCAGATGAGACATCATCCAGAGATAATAAATATTGAATAATTTATATTATTGTGCTAATATACATTTAGCCAGAATACGGGGAATTCAAAATTGCTGAGAATGTTCTTCATCTGGTCTACAACCAAGGAATGATATGGTACGTACTGTGGTATGATCAGAAAATACGCACACTTGCAACTCTTTTCTGTGATGTGTGTGATTTTAAAGTAAACTCTATTATGATGTCACAAAATTGTGTACTGTATATAGCATGCACTCTGTTGAGGTGATGTCATTGCAGTGTGTGAGTGTATTTCTAGGTTGTATTCTACTGTGATGTCACAATAATGTCTGCATGTGAATTTATACTGTATGTTTTATTGCCATGGTGTATGAATATTCATAGTCATCTCTGTACTGTGATGTCATATTTGTGTGTGTATACATATTTATTGGCTGTGCTCTGTTGTGATGATCTAATATTTGTTTATAGACGGATCTCTGTCATGATGAAGTCACAATCGTGCATTTGTAATCTAAATTGTACTCTGTTGGTAACATGTCGCAATAACTTTTATTTAATAGGTAGCTAGGTACAAAAACAAATTATAGGTAGCTGTACAGTATATTGTGGTGATATCACAATACAGCCACAAGACTAACTATATTAAGAGTTGCTGTCTTGGTGGGAAAGTAATTTAATACAAAAAAGTCAGATTTACAGGTTGATGTCCTGGCAGTGTGTGTGTGTGTGTGTGTGCATGCCTGTGTGTATGTGTGTGTATGTGTGTGTATGTGAGTGAGTGTGTGTACGTTCACAATATTTGAAGTCTTTTAATTGTAAACATTCAGAATTGTTATCATTTTTTAGGATGGGAGCATTCTTTTCTCCATGTCTACCAGCTTTCAATGTGTTCAAATTGATAGGACTGATGTATTTGAGAAGCTGGGCAGTGCTGACATGTAATGTTCCACACCAGCAGGTTTTCCGAGCTTCAAGGTCAGTAGTAAGTAGCTCAGTAGTAAGAAGCAGAAACACAATATCTCAACCCACCATTACATTATAAAGATAAATGAAGTCCATATCCTAGGAAGGTTACACTACAAATGTATTTCTCTTAATATTAACCATTTCTTGGTGAATTCAGTATACCACCAAGACAATGCTCCCGTTAAGGAGCAAAATATTATCAAGTAGAGAATAAACTGATTTAAAGGAGTACTCCGCAAAGGATAGGTGATAAGAAGTCTGATCGCGGGGGTCCTGCCGCTGGGGACCCCCCCCATCTCCCGCACGGCACCCCAGTCATCAGTGCATGGAGTGAACTCCACTCAGTGCTGGATGACTGGCGACTACAGCCCCAATGTCCCCACCATTCATGTCTATGGGTGTAGGCCTGACGGCTATGTAGTAGCCGTCACGTCCCCTCCCATAGACATGAATGGAGGGTGCAAAACATCATGAACAGGGAAGCTCCAAGCTGCTGCCAGCCCAGAGATCACAGTGGTCCCCAGCAGTGGGACCCCCGTGATCAAACATCTTATCCCCTATGCTTTGGATGGGGGATAAGATGTTTTTCGGCAGAGTACTTAAATCTGCTTTAATCTGCTGCAATTAGTATTGTTCTTGTTCTACGATTTAAAAGTCCAAAATATACATTTTACATATGTTCTAGTAGAATTTGGTCGCTGAGATGTAATCGACAATGTACTAATTTTTATTTCTGAAGTCTTCACTAATATTCTTTTAACTAAGGGCCCTAAATATTATAAGCTGAACAGTCTGATATCAGCCAAATAATGTTGTTATATTGTTTTATCCAGCATTCATTCATGCAGCCCTCTGAGCACGAGAGTCGAACCTTGGTATAGGCCCAGTGAATGAGCACCAATCTAAAAGTTCAGTCCCCTTTTACAGCACCTCTAGGGCCATAAAATGGGGTCCTATAGCATTAAAGAGTGGAAACTGGGAATACTGCCTCCTGGACACTTTTCTTGTCTGCAGCTCAGTTGAAAACTATATTTTTCTCTGGAATGTAGCAGAGTACAAAACTGAGATGTAAGTGATGAGCAATTAGGTGAAAATGTGATGCTGTCCCTGGTTCTGCAACATAAATCTGCTAACAGACTCCCTTTTATCTTAACATTATTGCAAAAAACTATGGAAAAATCATTTCAATTATTGCTAGGGCATTTTAAGCAAAAATCCTCTTACTATCACTAATATTTTTAAAAGGGCTGTCTGGTGAAAATTGTCATTTCACTATTGTGCTATAAAACAATAAAAGCTTTAGAAGGTAGCGAGGAGGGTGAATTAAATGATATCTTGCTTTATTGGGCAGCTTGAACACATTCGTTAAATAAACATTTTCACCAAACAACCCCTTTAAACCCTTAAGGACTGAGCGTTTTTCCATTTTTGCACTTTTGTTTTTTCCTCCTTACCTTTTAAAAATCATAACCCTTTCAATTTTGCACCTAAAAATCCATATGATGGCTTATTTTTTGTGCCATCAATTCTACTTTGTAATGACCCAAAAATCTACGGCGAAAAAAAATAATTGTGCGATAAAATGGAAGAAAAAACGCCATTTTGTAATATTTGGGGGCTTCCATTTCTACGCAGTACATTTTTCGGTAAAAAGGACACCTTATCTTTATTCTGTAGGTTCATATGATTAAAATGATACCCTACTTATATAGGCTTGATTTTGCATTACTTTGATTTAAATTTATACGTTTAAAATTGTCCTATTCTGACCCCTATAACATTTTTAATTTTTAACGTATGGGGCTTTTTGAGGGCTCATTTTTTGCGCCGTGATATGAAGTTTTTATAGGTCCCCTTTTTGTTTTGATCAGACTTTTTGATCGCTTTTTATACATCTTTTAATGGTATAAAAAGTGACCAAAAATACGCTATTTGGGACTTTGGAATTTTTTTGCGCCTACGCCATTGACTGTGCTGGTTAATTAATTATATATTTTTATAACTCCCATAGGGGACTATAACATGCAGTACATTGAATCAATACATTGATCAATGCCATTGCATTGCAATGCATTGATCAGTGTTATCAGCGGTTGATTTCTCAAGCCTGGATTTCAGACTTGGAGCAATCGCCGAACGGATGCACAGGAGGCAGGTAAGTCACCCTCCTGCTGCGTTCTAGCTGATTGGGACATATAGCGATTTTACCGCGATGGTCCTGATCAGCCTGACTGAGCTGCCGGGAAGCTTTCACTTTCGGCTAAAGAGTTAATGCTGGACATCTGCCTGAACCGCGATGTCCGGCATTAGCCATGTGTCCTGGGTGCTGATAGCAGCCGACACCGTGCGGGTTTGATGCAAGCTCAGCTCCGGAGCTCACTACACAACCCTCCCGTGCCGCAGCACCGTTTAGAAACAGCGTTTTGGGGCAAGGGGTTAATAATACCTATTAGAAAACATATCATGATGTTTGTAACTGCATATTTACAATACAATATGTGGCATATCCAATATAATAATATTGCTATTACTTGCAAACAGAATATTTTTCTATTTTTCCTTACAGGTCTAACAACTTTTATCTGGCTATGCTCCTCTTCATGCTTTTTCTGTGCATGCTGCCAACTATTTTTTCTATAGTAAGGTATAAGCCGTCCATAAACTGTGGACCCTTTAGGTAAGTTATGTGCAAAAGCTTGACTGCCCAAAAAGTGATGAAAAAAATGTTTTACCCTATCCTTATATATTTTTTTGGAGATAAGTCAGTTGTTATTTTATATCAGTTTTGCAGGATACATTGCAGAATCATGCATAGTAAGGCTGGGTTCACATATATCAGTTGTCCAGCATAGTTTCCCTCTGGCATGCAGAGGGAAACTGATGCTAAAACTGATCCCATTCATTTAAATGAGACAGGTCATAATCATCCAGCAACTCGATGTTGACGCTGGATGGTATGACATGCTGGACAGCACAGCAAAGGGTAACGCAGCTTGCTGCGCTTCCCTATCTGACATCCAGAAATAATGGACACCAGATGCAATACAACTGGTGACAACAGAGTTCACCTATGCCATATGCCGGATATAAGTGAAGATTGAGGAGATTGTGCAGATTGAGGTCTGCATTTGTTTGGATCTTGTTGCACATTCTGGGTTTAGGTGTCTTAGAAAAACCTAATATTTTATCAACCTCTTTTTCCTTATCAAGTGGGTATTTTATTTTGGTTGTGGCACTATGTTCTGATAAAGATTACTTAGTGACCACTCTCAGCTTTGGTGCAAATATAAAATGAGACCATGAAGTATCTTGACTACTGGGTAGAACCCCTGTGTTTTAAATGTGTTTTTTTTTTTTTTTCCTTTTGCCGAATTTTCTGGAAAAATTGGTTCGGCTGAATTTATTCATGGCGAATCGCTATTAAAAATGGCTATTTCTGGGCTACAGAGAGTCTCAATAGGGGTGTAGAACACTTTGACTTGTCGTAACACTCATAGGGAGTGTGCTGTGTTAGTGAAATAATACTGTTATTCAGTATGACATGCAGATTACAGGCATCGCTATTAAAATCACTACCACACAGCGTCTGGATGTGGTAGCAGGGACACCATATGGCGTCACAATTGAAGTGATTAAAGAGATTTTTTATGTAATTTTATTTTATTTTATTTTAATTTATTTTAATTTTTTTAAATCCTTTTTTGAGGACCCATTCTGGTGAGCATCGAGCTGGCAGTCCACAGGTGATCTACCACCTGTTCCAGCCCCCAACTGTCTTACTCTGTGAGGAGCTGCGAATGTTTCATTTAATCAGTTATGGTTCATTGTTATCACTCCAACCTGTTTCATTGGATTCTTGTGGTAATTCCAGAGGTAATGACGACAATCATGGGGCCTCAGTCTTGAAAAGATTACATAGATTTTTTAGTTATTTAAATAGAAGATGTTGAATGGATTCACAAGTTTAATGTGCCAGCAGCATGAGGAGATCAAATGGCGGCACAATGACAGAGCCTGGTAATTGGAATGAGGAAACTTTAAATCCTTTTTTGAGGACCCATTGGAAGGCAAGTCTGGTGCCAGCAGCCATGGTAATTCCAGCTCCAATAGTGTAAACTACGGCAAAGCTTCTAGTTATCTTAAAATCGAGTTGGTGGTCCGCCGCGAGGCCAGCTACTGTCTGTCCCTGCCCCTGCCTCTCAGCGCATCCCCATGCTCTAAGTGTCCACTTGAAAAGGGAGGGACTGCAGTACCAGTAACTTGGACAGGAGCATATTCAGCTTTAGAAGTGGCTGCAGTGAAAAAGATTGTATTTGTAACTTAAAATGGAGCTGGCGGTCCTCTGTGAGGAGAGCTACCTCCTGTTCCAGCCCCTGCCTCTCAGCGCCCCCCCCCCCCCCCCCCCCCGACTGTAAAAGTGCAAATGTTTCTTTGTTCAAATATGGTTCATTGTTATCGCTCCCTCCTGTTTCATTTGATTCATGTGATAATTCCACAGGTAATATAGATGTCGACGACCATAGGGCATCAGTTTTGAAAAGATTACATCAATTTATTTAAATTTAGGATTTTGATTAGATTCACAAGTTTAATGTCCCCGGTGCCTGAAGCGTTTACTTTCAACTAATACTGTATGACCACAAAACCCAATATAACAAGGAGTCACATGGCAGCACAAAGACAGAGCCTAGCGGTGGCAGAAGCCTGACGAGACCATGGAATAGAAAATATTAAAGATTTTTTGTAAAATTGTTATTGAAGATTTAAACTAGATTAAAATTGTAAAAGTTTAATTTAAGGTGCCAACAGCATGAGGAGACCATATGGTGACACAATGACACAGCCTGGAGGTGGCAGCAGCATGAGGAAACCATAAAGTAGTAGAATGAAACAGCCTGGAATTGGTGGCAGCAAGAGTAGACCTTAATGTGGCAGAATGACCCAGCCTAGAGGTGGCAACGGCCACATAGGGCCTCACAATTGAAAAGAATAAAGAGATTTTGGAAATTTTTAATTGAAGATTTTAAATAGATTAAGATAAAGTTTCATTTAATGTTCCAGCAGCAGGAGGAGACCACATGGCCACGGTGTGTCTTGGTCCTCTGTCTCTTCTTCCTCATCCCCCTGTAGCCCCACAGCCTGCTCCTGCTCCTCCCCTCCTGTCAGATGACAGAAAAAAAACACCCATTTCACAAAACCTTGCCTGTGCTCCACTGTCCCCCTCCCCCTCCTCCTCCAGTTCACCCCCCACAGGGCTCGTGACCTCAAGATGTATGCACCTCGTCTCCAGTGCACTGACCAGCCATCGTTTCCAACATGTGTTGTAGGATATGAAGCAGTGGAATTACGTTGTTCATCCCGTAATCCTGGCGACTGACTAATAGTGTGGCTTCCTCAAAGGGCCTGAGCAAACGGCAGGTGTCACATATGAGCTGCCACTGGTTAACATTGAAGTTACACAGGGGAGTCCACTTATCGGCTTGGATCATCAAGAAATCGGTGATGGCTTTTCTCTGTTCGCATGGTCAGTCCAACATATGCAGGGTGGAATTCCAACGTGTGGGAACATCACAAATCAGACTATGTTGGAGGATACCATTCTGACGCTGAAGCTCAAGGAGGGTGTGCTTTGCTGTGTTCAAGTAGCTGAAGAGCATGCAAAGTTTTCTTCCCATTGTTAGGATGTCTTGCAGATGGGGGTAACACTTCAGGAATCACTTGAAAACCAGACTGAACATGCGAACCATGCTGGACGCATGGCTCAGGCTTCCTTGAGGCAACACAGACAAGATGTTCTTCCAGTTGTCGGTCACCATGGTTCCCATTTCCAGTTGTCATGGAGTAAGCCATGATCCGATTTCTTGATGAGTGACTTTTAGCAGTTCCTCCCCTGTGTGAGGGCATGGTGGAGGATGAGGAGTCGGAGCCGCACACTGTCGCAGGACCAACGGCCTGAGAGCATGGAGGCGGAAGCGGCGTGACCTGTCCAAGTTGTTGTTGTGGAGGAACCACATTCACCCAGTGGACCTTAAAGGACATGTAATGTCCCTTACCGTACTTACAGCTCCACATGTCTGGTGGCTGTTACGGTGAGCGCTCCGGTCGGGCGCTCTGACCGCGAGCGCTCACCTCCCCGCTTCTCGCCTGTCTCCGCTATGGCCACGTCTCCTGCTGCAGCAGGCGGGGCTGGGATTCTCCTCGCGGGACGAGCCTGCATGAGAATCCCAGCCTGTCACTCACCACATACTCCTTCTGCCTCCTCCTCTACTTCTCTGCTCCGGCACGCATGTCCCCGTCCCCTAGGACGCACACGTGCCGGAGCTCGGAAATTTAAAGGGCTAGTACGCCCAATAATTAAGTAATCATCTGTGCCTCAGTTATAAGTTCCTCCACCACCCACACTTCCCTGCCGAATCTTCAGTGCCACTAGCCTGAGATTAAGCATTCCTATTGTCTGTTTGCCCTGCCCATGTATTTTGACCCTTCAGCTACGTAATTGGACTACGCACCTTTGTCGCCTGCCCTGAAATTCTGCTATGTCTGATTACGTCTGTGCCTCTTCCTTCTGTACCTCGTCTTGCCCAGTTACCTGTGTGGACGAGTCGCTTCGGGGGTAGCGACATGGGTGTTGCCTGCCGCAGCAAGACCATCCTGCCTTGCGGCGTGTCTTGCTTTTGTTTCGTGACACAGTGCTCCATGCACATAAAACTTATGGCGGAACAGTTCCCTACTGAACAAGCAAAGGTGGCCTTTGTCCTCAGTCTCTTAAATGGAAGGGCCCTGGCCTGGGTAACCCCGCTATGGAATCACAGTGATCCACTCATCACTAATCTCCAGGCTTTTCTGTCAGAATTCAATGGAGTCTTTGAAGAACCTGCACGAGCTTCCTCTGCTGAGACGGCTTTGCTGAGTCTTTCTCAGGGTAACTCCTCTGTGGGCGAGTATGCCATCCGATTCATACCCTGGCATCGGAGATATCCTGGAACAATGAAGCTCTTTGCGCCACTTTCTAGTCATATCCAGGTTCATTACCAACCACCCTGAATGAACTCATACAGTTGACTTCGATTGATATTCGTTTCTCTGAACGATGTGAGGAACTACGTCAAGAATGGGAGTTTGCACGACCTCGGTGCTTTCCTCACCTGGCACCCATCTTCCAGCAACCACTGCAACCTTCTACGTTGCCTCCCACTGTGGAGGCTATGCAGGTTGATCGGTCTTGCTTGACCCTGCAGGAAAGAACCTGCCGACGAGCTGAGAATCTTTGTCTTTACTGTGCCAGTGCAGATCATTTCCTCAGAGATTGTCCTCTGCATCCACAGTCACAGGGAAACGCTCGCACCTAGGGTTTGTAGGAGAGGCCTCCCTAGCTTGAATTTGACGGTTCAGCTATCTCTTCCCTCCAAAGAGACTATTTCCGTTCTTGCCTTCTTGGACTCTGGTTCCACGGGAAACTGTATCGATGTCTCCTTAGTACATAGGTATCCTCTGCCTGTACCCCGACTTCTGAAGCCTTTGTACAACTCTTTGGTCAATGGAGAAAATTTGGACTGTACTGTCTTATTCCGCACAGAATCCTTATCTTATGGAGTTTTGCATAAGGAAAAATTGTCCTTCTATGTTCTTCCACATTGTACCTCCTCTCTTCTTCCTTGCCTTCCTTGGTTACAACTACATGCCCTGCATCTTGATTGGAAGACTGGAGAAGTACTTCGTTGGGAAACCTACTGCTTTAACCACTTTGTTCATACCCTTCTGTCCAATTTGTTGTCTCCTTCTACTCCTCTGCCCAGTCTGCGATCTTTTCTTCAGGACTTTGCTGACTTTTTCAGCGAGAAACAAGCTGAAGTTTTACCACCACATCGTCCCTATGATTGTCCTATCGACTTATTGCCCGGGAACACACCTCCTCGGGGCAGAATTTCCCCTTTGTCTGTTTCCGAAACCCAGGCCATGTCTAATACATCCAAGAAAATCTTCAGAAAGGATTCATCTCCCTGCTGGATTCTTCTACATGGAAAAAAGATGGATCTTTGCGACATTGCATCGTAGCTTGAATAAAATTAGTTCCAAGAACCGCTACCCACTTCCTTTGATCTCAGAATTATTTGATCGTCTTTGTGGAGCGAGGATCTTTTCCAAACTTGACTTTTGTGTGGCCTATAATTTGATCCGCATACATGAAGGAGATGAATGGAAGACAGCGTTCAATACTCGTGATGGACATTTCGAGTATCTTTTCATGCCTTTCGGACTCTGTAATGCTCCATCAGTCTTCCAGGAGTTCGTTGATGACATATTTTGGGACCTCCTATACTTTTGTGTTGTGGTCTATTTGGATGACATTCTCATCTTCTCACCCAATATCCAGACTCATCGCTCCCACCTCGGCCAAGTTTTACAGCATCTACGAGACAATCATCTCTATGCTAAACTTGAGAAGTGTACGTTCGAAAAAAAACAGCCTTCCATTTCTGGGGTATATCGTTACCAGTCAAGGTCTTCAAATGGATCCTAACAAGTTGTCTGCAGTACTGGACTGGCCAAGACCTTTTGGCTTAAAAGCTATTCAGTGCTTTCTCAGCTTTGCCAATTATTATCGTCAATTTATTCCTCACTACTCCACCTTGGTAACCCCCATCGTTTCTCTCACCAAGAAGACTGCTAGTCCGAAGGTCTGGACTCCAGAGGCTGAAGAAGCTTTCAAACAGCTAAAGTCTGCCTTCACCTCTGCTCCTGTTTTATCTAGACCCGATCCAAGCAAGCCTTAATTATAGTTTGCAGTATCCATGGCAGCACAATGAGAGAGCCTGTAGGTGGTAGCATCAGCATGAGGAGACCATATGGAGGCACAATGAGAGAGCCTGGAGATGGCAACATTAGCATGAGGAGACCATATGGCAGTACAATGAGAGAGCCTGGAAGTGGCAGCATTAGCATGAGGAGACCATATGGTGGCACAATGACAGAGCCTGGAGGTGGCAGCAGCAGCATGAGGGCCATGCCAACTGAGTGTTGAGTCTGAGGAACCCCTCGACTGTTGACTGGGGGTGTCGGATTTCACTTGGGATGAAGTGGATGACCAATTGAACCAATCAATCACGGCTGCTGGGTTGCTGGTCGAGACATGACTGCTAGCTGACCCCGGGACCTCTCGCTGCGACTCCTGATGCCCCATTCCCCTACTCTGCTGCAACCTCTGCCTACGTCTGATGAATTAGGGCCTTAGCCACTCCTATATGAACGTCCTGACATTTCTCTGCCTGACATATTTACACACCAGCTGAGTGCATATATGTTCTACTTATGAGAGAAGGACAATGCGCCCCACTATGCTTAAAACTGTATTAGACTACAGAAACAAGTGTGTAGCTTTGTCTGGCCTTTCACAGTAATTAGGCCCAAATTAGTTTTTCACGAAAAAAATGTACACCACGCAGGTGTACCTACAGTTTACACTTATGTGAGCTGGACAATACACTCCGCTTACAACTGTATAAGGCTACAGAAACAAGAGTGCAGATTTGTCTGGCCTTTCACAGTAACTAGGCCCAAATTAGATTTTTTAGGAAAAAAAAACTACACCACGTAGGTGTACGTACAATTTAAACTTATGAGAGGAGGACTATGCGCTCCACTACAAACTGTATAAGGCTACAGAAACAAGTGTGTAGCTTTGGCCGCCTTTCACTGTAACTAGGCTCAAATTAGTTTTTCACTGAAAAAATGTACACTACGTAGGTTTACCTAGAGTTACACTTATGAGAGCTGGACAATACGCTCCACTACAAACTGTATAAGACTACAGAAACAAGGGTGTAGCTTTGGCTGGCCTTTCACAGTAACTAGACCCAAATTATTTTTTCAGGACAAAGAAACGTACACCACGTAGGTGTACCTACAGTTTACACTTATGAGAGCTGGACAATATGCTCCGCTTAAAACTGTATAAGGCTACAGAAACAAGGGTATAGCTTTGGCTGGCCTTTCACAGTAACTAGGCCAAATTAGTTTTTCAGGGAAAAAAAAACATACACCACCTATGTATGCACAGGTTACACTTATGAGAGGACAATAAGCTCCGCTACACAACCTGTATTAGGCACTGTAATCAGGTGACTATGGGTTTTCGTGCTCACCCTAACTGGCCCCTGTTAGCTTTACAGTTGTTGTATAACCAACTGCAGCAGTACAGAATCGCTGTGTAGTAGAGCCCAGCATAGTACTATTAGGCACTAATAGCAGGTGACAATGGCTTTTACGACTCTGCCTGACTGGCCCCTTTAAGCTTTAGAGTTGCTGTACACCCCACTGCAGCAGTGGAGTCACTGTGTATTACACCCAAAAGTGTATTTTCTCTCTCTCTCTCTCTCTCTCTCTCTCTCTCTCTCTCTCTCTCTGTCAGTGCTTTTATGCAGTGATTTGTGCTTGTGGTGAATTACTGCTGTAAAGCTGTTTTTCTGTGCAATGCACATAATGCTCTATCTCTCCCTGCAGTGAAACACTCTCTCTGAAATAAAACGCAGAAGTGACTGGCAGCAAATGCCGATTATATAGGGCTGTCAATTCTACAGGGGTGGCTAGTTGCTGATAGGCTGCATGCTGCCTACCCACCTTGCCGCCTTTCCAGAGTTCCTTGCCCCATGTCCTCACATGTGGATCAGCCATTTTAGATGCCCTGGAGCCTGGACAGCACCAAATGGAGTTTAATGAAGCAATTCTTGCGATTGAATTGCGGCAATATTCGTATTCGTTGCAAAGCAAATTTTTCATAAAATTCGTAACAAATTCAAATTCATCAGATTCAATTCTCTCATCCCTAGTCAGGATGCTTAAAAAAAATTGAGCTATACTCACCTGTCTGATCTTCCGTTACTGCCATTCTGACAGTGTCCAAGTCCCCACTCGTCACCACTTCCTGGAAGCAGCGGAGAACCTTAAGCCACTGGAATAGCAATGGCAGGGGATCTGGCAGGTGAGTATCCCTATTTATGTTTATTTATTAACCCCTTAAGGACCCAGCCATTTTACACCTCAGGACCCGGCCAT
Source organism: Hyla sarda (assembly GCF_029499605.1). Taxonomy (NCBI): domain Eukaryota; kingdom Metazoa; phylum Chordata; class Amphibia; order Anura; family Hylidae; genus Hyla; species Hyla sarda. The sequence goes on along the minus strand of NC_079192.1, from coordinate 129,103,714 downwards.
TTTTTGCAATTCTGACCACTGTCACTTTAAACATTAATAACTCTGGAATGCTTTTAGTTATCATTCTGATTCCGAGATTGTTTTTTCGTGACATATTCTACTTTAACATAGTGGTAAAATTTTGTGGTAACTTGCATCCTTTCTTGGTGAAAAATCCCAACATTTTATGAAAAATTTGAAAATTTTGCATTTTTTTAACTTTGAAGCTCTCTGCTTGTAAGGAAAATGGATATTCCAAAATTTTTTTTTTTTATTCACATATACAATATGTCTATTTTATGTTTGCATCATAAAATTTACGTGTTTTTACTTTTGGAAGTCACCAGAGGGCTTCAAAGTTCAGCAGCAATTTTCCAATTTTTCACAAAATTTCCAAACTCACAATTTTTCATGGACCAGTTCAGGTTTGAAGTGGATTTGAAGCTTCTTCATATTAGAAATACCCCACAAATTACCCCATTATAAAAACTGCACCCCCCAGAGTATTCAAAATGACATTCAGTCCGCGTTTTAACCCTTTAGGTGTTTCACAGGAATAACAGCAAAGTGAAGGAGAAAATTCACAATCTCCATTTTTTACACTCGCATGTTCTTGTAGACCCAATTTTTGAATTTTTACAAGGGGAAAAAGGAGAAAATGTATACTTATATTTGTAGCCCAATTTCTCTCGAGTAAGCACATACCTCATATGTCTATGTAAAGTGTTCGGCGGGCGCAGTAGAGGGCTCAGAAGCAAAGAAGCGACAAGGGGATTTTGGAGAGTACGTTTTTTTGAAAAGGTTTTTGGGAGGCATGTTGCATTTAGGAAGCCCCTAGGGTGCCAGAACAGCAAAAATCCCCCACATGGCATACCATTTTGGAAACTAGACCCCTTGAGGTACGTAACAAGGAATAAAGTGATCCTTAATACCCCACAGGGGTTTCACGACTTTTGCATATGTAAAAAAATAAAAATAAAATTTCACTAAAATGTGTGTTTCCCCCCAAATTTCACATTTTTGCAAGGGTTAATAGCAGAAAATACCCCCCAAACATTGTTACCCCATCTCTTCTGAGTATGGAGGTATCCCATAAGTTGACCTGAGGTGTACTATGGGTGAACTACAATGCTCAGAAGAGAAGGAGTCATATTTGGCTTTTTGAGAGCAAATTTTGCTCGGGGGCATGTCGCATTTAGGAAGCCCCTATGGTGCCAGGACAGCAAAAAAAAACCACATGGCATACCATTTTGGAAACTAGACCCCTTGTGGAACGTAACAAGAAATAAAGTGAGCCTTAATACCCCACAGGGGTTTCACGACTTTTGCATACGTAAAAAATAAATAAAAAAAATAACTAAAATGTGTGTTTCCCCCCAAATTTAACATTTTTACAAGGGTTAATAGCAGAAAATACCCCCCAAAATTTGTAACCACATCTCTTCTGAGTATGGAGGTACCCCATAAGTTGACCTGAAGTGCACTACGGGCGAACTACAATGCTCAGAAGAGAAGGAGTCATATTTGGCTTTTTGAGAGCAAATTTTGCTCGGGGGGCATGTCGCATTTAGGAAGCCCATATGGTGCCAGGACAGCAAAATAACCCCCACATGGCATACCATTTTGGAAACTAGACCCCTTGAGGAACGTAACAAGGCATAAAATGAGCATTTACCCCCCACTGGTGTCTGTCAAATCTTTGGAACAGTGGGCTGTACAACATTTTTAATTTGCACAGCCCACTGTTCCAAAGATCTGTCAGACACCAGTGGGGTGTAAATTCTCACTGCACCCCTCATTACATTCCGTGAGGGGTCTAGTTTCCGAAATGGGGTCACATGTGTTTTTTTTTTTTTTTTTGCGTTTGTCAAAACCGCTGTAACAATCAGCCACCCCTGTGCAAATCACCTCAAATGTACATGGTGCACTCTCCCTTCTGGGCCTTGTTGTGCGCCCCCAGAGCACTTTGTGCCCACATATGGGGTATCTCCGTAGTCGGGAGAAATTGTGTTACAAATTTTGTGGGGCTTTTTTCCCCTTTACCTCTTGTCAAAATGAAAAGTATAGGGCAACACCAGCATGTTAGTGTAAAAAGTTTATTTTTTTTACACTAACATGCTGGTGTAGACCCCAACTTCACCTTTTCATAAGGGGTGAAAGGAGAAAAAGACCCCCAAGATTTGTAAGGCAATTTCTCCCGAGTACGGTGATACCCCATATGTGGCCCTAAACTGTTGCCCTGAAATACGACAGGGCTCCAAAGTGAGAGCGCCATGTGCATTTGAGGCCTGAATTAGGGACTTGCATAGGGGTGGACACAGGGGTATTCTACGCCAGTGATTCCCAAACAGGGTGCCTCCAGCTGTTGTAAAACTCCCAGCATGCCTGGACAGTCAACGGCTGTCTGGCAATACTGGGAGTTGTTGTTTTGCAACAGCTGGAGGCTCCATTTTGGAAAGAGTGGCGTACCAGACGTTTTTCATTTTTATTGGGGAGGGAGGGGGGCTGTGTAGGGGTATGTGCATATGTAGTGTTTTTTACTTTTTATTTTATTTTGTGTTAGTGTAGTGTAGTGTTTTTAGGGTACAGTCACACGGGCGGGGGATTACAGCGAGTTTGAGCTGCCGCGCAAAATTTGCTGCATCGCAAACTTGCAGCCCGATACTCACTGTAAGCCCCCTGCCCATGTGAATGTACCCTGTACATTCAGAGGGGGGGGACCTCCAGCTGTTGCAAAACTACAACTCCCAGCATGCCTGAGAATGTTTGGGAGTTGTGGTTTTGCAACAGCTGGAGGCACACGGGTTGGGAAACACTGAGTTAGGAAACAATGTTTCCCAACCAGTGTGCCTCCAGCTGTTGCAAAACCACAACTCCCAAACATTCTCAGGCATGCTGGGAGTAGTAGTTCGGCAACATCTTTAGAGCCAGATGTTGCCGAACTACAACTCCCAGCATGCTTGGAGTTGTAGTTTTGCAACATCTGGAGGACTACAGTTTGCAGACCACTAATACAGTGGTTCCCAATCTGTGCCCTTCCAGATGTTGCAAAACTACAACTCCCAGTATGCCAAAACTGTCCAGGCATGCTGGGAGTTGTAGTTCTGCAGAATCTGAAGGGCCAGATGTTACAGAACTACAACTCCCAGCATGCCTGGACAGTAAGGGCAAGCTGAGGATGTGTAGTTTTGCAACATCTGGAAGGGCACAGTGGTCTCCAAACTGTGTACCTCCAGATGTTGCAAAACTGCAACTCCCAGCATGCCCAGACGCCAAGGGCTGTCTGGGCATGCTGGGAGTTGTAGTTTACAGGGTCCTATTACAGCAATGCATGTCGCTTTACGGCGACGTGCATTGCTGTAAAGGGCCCGACCGCGGCTGAAGATCTACTCACCTGTCGCCGCCGCCGCCGTCTTCATCGTCTGGATCCGGGTCTTCAGGGACGAGGTAAGTACCGGGGCCGGTCCCCAGCACTCCCCCGTCCCCCGCCGCATCCTCCGGTCTTCCTCCCGTCCTCTCCGGACTTTCAGGGGCCGGGCAGGACGGGAGGAAGTAACCGCCCCCCCTCCTGCGATTGGTCGGTTAACTAACCGACAGATCGCAGGGGATCGGAGGAGGTGGCCGGCTTGCCACCTCGCTCCGATACTCCAGCATGGTCCTGGCTGTCTGCGACAGCCGGGATCATGCGAAATTACCGGGCGGTCGGGTCCCAGAGACCCGATCAGCCCGGTATCGCCGCAGATCGCAAGGGCGATTTCCCTTGCGATTTGCGGCGATCGCCGACATGGGGGGCCTACATGGCCCCCCTCGGCGTTTGCCCTGGATGCCTGCTGAAGGATTTCAGCAGGCATCCAGTTCCGATCTCTGCCCGGCGAGCGGCAGAGACCGGAAAACGCCATGACGTATGCATACGTCATGGGTCCTTAAGACCCAGATTGTGAAGACGTATGCATACGTCATGGGTCCTGAACAGGTTAAGCATTCTGACCTCTTTTAAATTATAACCCGTTTATGGCAAAGACTTGGTATTTGGGACCTGAAATTTCATTTGGTGAGTCAACAATGTCACTTGAACATAAGCTCAACCCCACAAGAAACCAAGAACTCTAGTCCGCATATAGCAATATATTATAATATTTAAGGCAATTTAGCATTGTAAGTAAAACTATATATCAAGGACTAAAATAATAATTTCTTACATAAAAATGCACTCATGCTTAAGATTGCTTTATGTTACATTGTAGAAATTTATAGCGCATAAAAAGCTCTGTAACAATTGTCTCAACAGTGGACAAGAAAAGATTTATGACATAATTTCAGAAACCATTGAAGCAGATTTTCCAGCTTGGTTCAACAAGGTCATGAGCTATGTCAGCAGCCCTGTAGTGGTGCTTCCAGCTGTGCTTCTTCTCTTGTAAGTGATCTTTGGACAATGGGGGGGGGGGTCATTTACTGAGTGTGATTTTGTTAATTTTTTAGCTCTTTTTTTTTGGGAGTGTTTTTTTGTGTGACTCCACCAAATTTATTACATGGTTGCAGGGCATGTGATAAATGTTGTGCAGGTCACATTTTCTGAAATTTCACTCTTCACATACACCAAAAAGCTAAGCTAGTTCTGGGCTGGTGTAGAATTGCGCCTTTGCAAAAGTCAAAGTTAATAAATTAATTACCCCTGCACAAGACTAACCCTTAACATCTGGCCTGTACGTTCTTTTTAAAATAAAAGGTGTAAATCGAAAAGGTGCAAAAAATAGCCTGAGGCGCAGCGTTGTGCCTAAATAGAGGCAAATCTATACACAAAAACAGCTCTAAAGAAAATGAAAAATGCCTCCAATTGATTCTAATAATGATCCACATTATGTAAAAATAATCCATAAAATACATAGAACAGATCAGTATTAGCAATCATGGTATTGCTATGAATAGTCCCCTATGGGGACTATTCAATTGTAAAAAAAAAATGTAAAATTAAAAGTAAAAAAAAGTGAAAAATCCCCTCCCCCAATAAAAAAGTAAAACGTCAGTGTTTTCCTATTTTACCCCCAAAAAGCGTAAAAAATTAATTTAATAGACATATTTGGTATCGCCGCGTGTGTAAATGTCCGAACTTAAAAAAACGTTAAAAAAAAAAAAGTCCAAAATTGCTACTTTTTTAATACATTTTATTTAAAAAAATTATAAAAAAATGTATTAAAAGTTTTTTATATGCAAATGTGGTATCAAAAAAAAAGTACAGATCATGCCGCAAAAAATGAGCCCTCATACCACCGCTTATACGGAAAAATGAAAAAGTTATAGGTCATCAAAATAAAGGGATTATAAACATACTCATTTGGTTAAAAAGTTTGTGATTTTTTTTAAGCACAACAATAATATAAAAGTATGTAATAATGGGTATCATTTTAATCTTATTGACCCTGAGAATAAAGAACACATGTCATTTTTACCGTAAATTGTACAGCGTGAAAACGAAACCTTCCAAAATTAGCAAAATTGTGTTTTTCTTTTTAATTTCCCCACAAAAATAGTGTTTTTTGGTTGCTCCATACATTTTATAATATAATGAGTTATGTCATTACAAAGGACAACTGGTCATGCAAAAAACAAGCCCTCATACTAGTCTGGCGATGAAAATATAGAAGAGTTATGATTTTTAGAAGGCGAGGAGGAAAAAACTAAAACGTAAAAATTTAATTGTCTGAGTCCTTAAGGCCAAAATGGGCTGAGTCCTTAAGGGGTTAAAGGGGTTATCCAGGGAAAAAACTTTTTTATATATATATCAACTGGCTCCAGAAAGTTAAACAGATTTGTAAATTACTTCTATTAAAAAATCTTAATCCTTTCAGTACTTATGAGTTTCTGAAGTTAAGGTTGTTCTTTTCTGTCTAAGTGCTCTCTGATGACACGTGTCTCGGGAACCGCCCAGTTTAGAAGAGGTTTGCTATGGAGATTTGCTTCTAAACTGGGCGGTTCCCGAGACATGTGTCATCAGAGAGCACTTAGACAGAAAAGAACAACCTTAACTTCAGAAGCTCATAAGTACTGAAAGGATTAAGATTTTTTAATAGACGTCATTTACAAAACTGTTTAACTTTCTGGAGCCAGTTGATATATAAAAAAAGTTTTTTCCTGGATAACCCCTTTAAGTTCACTGGAGCAACATGGTGCTTTTCTATTGCTGACCAGTAGGCATCCCCGAATCTCATCAGTCCCAAATTCCATTTGTTATTATTTTTTATGCTTTCTGCTGTGATCTGTTGCAAATTAAGCATTATTACTTTTATCCTAATTTATGCATATTAATGCATTGTGAACAATCACATTTCTTTTTGCTCTTGCTTAAAGTGGACACCTTTGGGTAGCACCTCACATTGTCTGGAAAGAACACTTTAGATTACATACCCTTTTAACCCTAAGCTTATCTATGACTGTACCTCTACAAGTCAATGCAACTATTATATGGTAAAGAATAACACCTTGGGGGACATTTATCAAAACCTGTCCAGAGGAAAAGTTGCTGAATTACCCATAGCAACCAATCGGATCGCTTCTTTCATTTTTCAAAGGCCTTTTAAAAAATGAAAGAAGCTATCCGATTAGTTGCTATGGGCAACTCAGCAACTTTTCCTTTGGACAGGTTTTAATAAATCCCCCCCCCCCCCCCCCCCAAGAGTTACAGCATAGTGTCTTGATTTCAACTTTGACTTTTAGAAGTGTAATGTGACCTGCTTTATGTACTATGGAGTTATATGCATTATAGTGCTGACTTTGTTCTCTATATTATATTCCACAAATGGTTAAAATACTTGGGGTGAGGGTGTTTGTAACAAAAAAAAGTAAAATCAATAAAAAATCCTTGATTGGAAAAAATGCCGTTCAATAATGGCAGAAAATAGCATGATCATTGGTTTTTGAATACTAGGCTTAGAGTATTTATTCCATTGATATATGCACCTTAAAAAATATATTAGCTTGTGTCCTGCACTGGTATGATATCTTTGGCTTGGTGGCTTGGAACGTCTGCTATTGTCAGTTTTCCTGCCCTTACATGATTTCCAACCCTTTTATATTCATTTTTTAGAACAGTTTTTTTTCCTTTTACAGCATGTTGATTTATTACCTTCAGAGCATTGCAAGATCATTAAAATTCACCAATAATCAGCTAAGAGCGCAGATCCAGACTGTAAGTAGAGGCTTTTGAGGCCTGCATGTTATCCTGAGCCATAATAACACATACTGTATCTAATTTTAAACTTACCGTATATACTCGAGTATAAGCCGACCCGAGTATAAGCCGAGACCCCTAATTTCAACCCAAAATCCCAGGAAAAGTTATTGACTCGAGTATAAGCCTAGGGTGGGAAATACATCATCCCCCCTGTCATCATCCAGACCCGTCATTAACATCCTCATCATCATCCCCTTTTCATCATCCCACACATCCCCCCTTCATCATCCCCTTTTCATCATCCCACACATCCCCCCTTCATCATCCCCTTATCATCCCACACATCCCCCCTTCATCATCCCCTTATCATCCCACACATCCCCCCTTCATCATCCTCTTGTCATCATCCCACACCCCCCCTCCCCCCTTCATCATCCTCTTCTCATCATTCGCCCTCAGTGGTCTTCAACCTGCGGACCTCCAGAGGTTTCAAAACTACAAACTACAACTCCCAGCAAGCCCGGGCAGCCATCGGCTGTCCGGGCTTGCTGGAAGTTGTAGTTTTGAAACCTCCGGAGGTCCGCAGGTTGAAGACCACTGCGGCCTTCGACATCATCCAGCCCCCTCTCACCCCCTTTAGTTCTGAGTACTCACCTCCGCTCGGCGCTGGTCCGGTCCTGCAGGGCTGTCCGGAGAGGAGGTGGTCCGGTGGCATAGTGGTTCCGGGCTGCTATCTTCACTGGGGGCACCTCTTCTCCGCGCTTCCGGCCCGGAATAGAGGCGTTGCCTTGACAATGACGCAGAAGTACGTTGGCAATGAACGCACCTCTGCGTCGTTGTCAAGGCAACGTGACTATTCTGAGGCCGGGCCCGAAGCGCTTAGAAGAGGCCTCCCCGGTGAAGATAGCAGCCCGGAACCACTATGCCACCGGACCACCTCCTCTCCGGACAGCCCTGCAGGACCGGACCAGCGCTGAGCGGAGGTGAGTAGTCAGAACTAAAGGGGGGTGAGAGGGGGCTGGATGATGTCGAAGGCCGCAGTGGTCTTCAACCTGCGGACCTCCGGAGGTTTCAAAACTACAACTCCCAGCAAGCCCGGACAGCCGATGGCTGCCCGGGCATGCTGGGAGTTGTAGTTTTGAAACCTCTGGAGGTCCGCAGGTTGAAGACCACTGCGGTTGGGGGAGTTCACTCGAGTATAAGCCGAGGGGGGTGTTTTCAGCACGAAAAATCGTGCTGAAAAACTCGGCTTATACTCGAGTATATACGGTACCTTTTATCTTTCAGGAAAGGACTGAAGACAAGAAAAAAGTGTTTCAAATGGCTGTAGGTGGGTTTTAAAGATGTACATATACATATTGCTAAAAGTACTAAACACCAATGTATCATGAGCACAGGTTCCCTTAGGCAGCTTTCAATCGGTTTGCTGTTGATGATGCCAGGTGCTCTGCAAAAGGAAATGTTGCATTTCTTTATAAACTTCCTCAATAACTTTTCCTAATGAATTCATAAATTTAGAAGGATTTGACACCGATTTGAAACATAGCTAAGAATGTCATAGCAGGGTATAGAAAGACAAGGGCTGACAGTGTAATTTACAGATAACCAGTTTCAATAAAATAAAAAAATTTAATTAAATGGAGGAAATAAAAACCATTTAACTAACAGAAATATTATATTATCAAGTAACATAAATATAATCATTATAAAAGTGTAAAAGTGTAATGTTCGTAACGGTAAAAACAAAAGTTGAGATTTACTATGCGACACCAGCAATGTCAAGTCTAAAATGTTGCTCATATTTTTAAAGAAGTGGCAATCACCATTTTAGTGCAAAATGTGCCACTTATGCCAAGGGGTTTAAATGAGGCATGAAGAAGGCTTAAAGAGGGCTTGGTTGCGCATAGGGGGGGGGGGGGTGCATCCTGGGGGGGGGGACCCTACTCGCACTGGGGCCAACACTTAAAGGAGAACTGTCAGCCTGTTCACCCTCACTAAACCCAATACACTGGGTTATAGTGTGGGTGAACAGGAGTCCAACAAGTGGTCACTAACTTAAATATGTGCAGTAGGTCCTGAGATATGTCCCCCAGAAGGTTATCTGCTAAATTCAGTGATTCGCACACAGGGGGCGGGGCTCTGCCTACTCAATTTACATATTCATTGTCTGGGACTCCACTTCAATAAGATGTGGAGTCACAGACAAATAATATGTAAATTAAATTTAGCAGAGGACCTTCTGGGGGGCATAGCTCAGGACCTACATATTTAAGTAATTGACCCCTCGTTGGACTCCTGTTTACCCACACTATAACCCAGTGTATTGGAACAGGCTGACAGTTTTCCTTTAAATGGGCACTGTCAGATTTAAAAACTTTTTAAATAACTTTAAATAGAAATAAATTACAGATCTGTTTTAGAAAATTTGTTTTCCACTAGAGTACCCCATTAACGCTCCTAACTAACACCTATTCTCTCCCCATCCCATCTGCCTAGAAAATTCTTCTAAGCCTTTCTAGCTCTGTAATGGTAGATGAAGTCACCTTCCTCCTCTGAATTCGTACTGTATTTTGCACATATTCAATGTCTGTAGCCCATTCATGGACACAAGTATTCAGCATTGTCCTCTATTCTACTCCCTTTTCTTCAGCCTTCAAGCATATTGTTATATGTCCTATGTTGCAGACACAACACTTTTTACCCCATCTATTCTACAACCATTCCTTAGTTTCTTTTATTCATATGCATCCAAACAGTTTGAGCAGATCCTATAGAGCAGGATAGCTTTCTTCCTGAGATCTGCTTGTTTTCCATTCTGCACATTCAACAGAAACTGCTCTAATAACATTGATCAATGATCTCCTTGAAATGTAATCTAAAGGTTACTTTCCCTGCTTGTTCTCTTGGAAATCTCCTCTGCTTTTTATACTAATGATCACCTAATGAACACTTCACTCTCTGGACAATGGTCACTGTATTGGTGATTGACCTCTTACATTTCACGTGATGGTCTTCTTCAATGGTGCAGTTTCCAATGCTGTACCACTCAATTTGTTTCTAGTGTGGCAGATGGAGAGCTACCATTTAAACTGGAAATATTGGTTTTAGAAAATAAAACAAATAAAAAAAATACTGGCTATACTTTAAGTGTGGAAGGGAAATTATGTGATATTAGGGGTAAACAGGTACTGGTGCATGCTATATAGCAGGGATTGCTGCCACTTCCATAGACAATGAACAAGAAGTATTTTAAATGAGTTATCCAGGAATAGAAAAACAGAGCTACTTTCTTTCAAAAACCGCTCCCCGTCTGTCTCCAGGTTGGGTGCGGTTCTGCAGCTCAATTCCATTAAAGTAAATGGAGCCAAGTTCTAAAACCACACCCAACCTGGAGACAGATGGGGAGCAGTTTTTGAAAGAAATTAGCTGTGTTTTTCTATTCCTGGATAACACTTCAAAGTAGCAAGGAAGCATTAGCAAACATGTCTACTGTGGCACACTGCTGGAGAACAGATGAACTGAGTTCTCTTTAGTTATATCTACACCCTAAAAATAGTCCCAGCATGATGCAGCACAGATTTATAAAACGATTGTGTCATGCAACACAATATTTAGCAAGACACTGCTTTACGGCTATTGAGTTTCATGATAAACCACTGATAGACTTAAAAATGTTCTACTTTTATGAAACTTATGCCAAATTATCCATAAAACTCCATCTTCCATGAAACCATTAGCTTTTCTAACTAGGTACTAGTTGGTTTGATTTCATATTATACATTCAACTGTTTCCCCAAAATACTATTTCCACTATGCAGAGATGACAGATGACTTACAGTGTAATTGTGTTTTTTTAGCAATGCCTCTATTATATTAATACATAACTATGTCTCGTCTACACAGCCCGATTTCAGAACAAGGATGGACTAAATAAAAAACGAGAACAAGACACTGACATAATCAGCCAAGAATCATCTGTGCACTCTTCAACCCCGCGAAAAAATGGCAGTGTGGTGAACTTCGAATCCCCAGGCAGCAAACACAGTCGAATACAGACTATCACTCAATCTGCCCCCCGAGTGGTTGTTCCCCAAATCCCCAATGTAAACCTGAGTCCTTCTGTGTCTAAAGTAAAAAAGCAGCAGCAGGCAGAGAACACTTCAAGCAGGTATAAGTATACTACAATTTAATGCAATAATCTGTAAATATGTGCAACAAAAACTGTAATAACCTAGTAGATATCATCTATACCAGTGTTTCCCAAGTATTATTCTCAAGTACCCTAACAGGTCATGCTTTCAGGATGTCCTTAGTCTTTCACAGGTAATATAATAGTGGTGATGCCTGAGGCAATAACCATAATTATATTGCCTGTGAAAGACTAAGGAAATCCTGAAAACATGACCTGTTGGAGGTACTTAAGGACCGCACTTGGGAAACACTGATCTACACCACAGAATAGAACCTTCTGCAACTGGAAAGTAACTTTCTAGAACCTTTAAAGCTCCAGTTGTCCAAAGATGTTCCAGCTTCCCATAGATCATAGATACATTTCTATAGACCCTGATTTCAAATGTTTACATTCATTCATTAATCCTGTTTTATTCAAAGGCCACCTAGTGTGAAACTAGGAGGATCAAGCAATGTCTGCAGAACTAAGAACTACAATCCAGTAGCGTCTAAGAAGCAAACCGAAGATGCCCTATCAGAGCCTTTGTTCAGAAAAGGAATCAGACATGTAACACCTGAGCATCATGGATCCAGTGCCCCAAATGTTGTTTCTCACCGTCCACACACAAGGTATTTTATTGTTAATGAACATGAGTCTCGAAAGAAAATCCTACGTTCAACATCTAGGCTTCCAAGACACTTCCGAATGGATGAAACTGGGGACATAGTGGAGCTATACCCAAGAAATGTCAGGAGGTATGTTGTTCAGACTCCAAGAAGATCCTACTCACCACACCTCAGTGAAGAAGAAGAGGATGAACTCCGAAGAGATTTAATACGCAAATCCAACCGGCCCCGTTCGCTATCAGATCTTCGACATAATCCTCGCTTTTATATTGGTGATCGTACTGACAGTCAGATTTTATCAGGCAGGGATTTAGCACGAATGCAATATAAATCCTGGGAGGGAGGATTCCAGGTTGACTCAGAAAAGCCACCACATCAACGCAAAAAAATAAATATGAGGAACTATGATGTTGAGGAACACTTTGTGGAACGCAGGAAAGGAAAGTCAAAGCACAAACTTGAACATTGCCTTACAGAATCTGACTCAGTATCTAATGCATCTAGCAGTGACCAGCAAAACAGCAGCACTGACCAGTACATCCAGGTCATCCATAATAAGGACAAATATATCAAAACGAGTGGAAAAATAACTAAAAAGAAGTCCAAAGCAACCGCTGACATAAATCCCTCTGCATTTAATGAACTAATTTGCTCTAATGTATAGGATTATATGTGTCACTTACATCTGTCTTTCTATGCAGTAAATGTTCCACATAATAAAACACACCATCATATGCAAAACTATTCCTAAGGAACCTTCTGCATAATCTTGACATTATACCAAGTTAACCAGGTAATTCATTTTTGTATTGGTGTGCCATATAAAAACTAAGGAAGCTGTCAGCACTTTCACGCTGTTTAAACCACGACCCAACTCTGTGGTCCCCGGCAGCCACTGCCTTCCCACCATTAAAAGATCTTTCCATGTTAAAATATAGGAAAAGATCTATCAGTCAAGACATGTATGTGGAACATTTTAAGTATATATATGTACAGTATATATATATATATATATATATATATATATATATATATATATATATACATATATATATGTATATCTTAGAAATCACCCTCAAAGGGATAACAGATGGGCAATCCCTCGGGCCATGGTGCAGTGGCCAGTTATAATATTCAAACAAAAAGGATTGCCTAGCACTCACATTATTCTTCAGAATGTTTTATTCACACTTTAAGGCTGTACATGGAAGACACAGAGTGGCTCGTTCCAGGACCTTTACAACCTAAATAATGGGCATCCATCCCAAAATTCTGACATCATATAAGTTACCAGGTTACATACAAACAATAGATCCAATGCTGTCTCTGGTCTTGCTAACAATGAATATCGTACCAATACATACAATTCCTATATTGTTTTCATAGCACTAATTCATAGCATTGATTCTTCCATTTTGCTTAGTATAAAAGGAAAGACAAAAAGGCTAAATGTAAGAAAACCAAAAAAGAATACATAAGCTACAAGAGAAAGAATCTTTACTCAAACGGCTTATTTCATACTTCCTATTAAAAACATGTGGTTCTAGAGTATTAAGTATGAAAATCAAAAACTCCTTGCGGCGTAACAATTGTTTTTTCATACAACCTCCTCACTTGGGTAAAGTGGCCCCATCTATAACTTGAAATTGACACTTCTGATTGTGAATTTATGCGTTGTGCATTTATGCCTTAAAGGGGTTATTTAGGAATAGAAAAATAGACCTACTTTCTTTTAAAACCTCACCCTGTCTGTCTCCAGGTTGGGTGTGGTTCTGCAGCTCAGTTCCATTGAAGTAAATGGAGCCAAGTTGTAAAACCATACCCATCCTGGAGACAGATGTGGAACTGTTATTGAAAGAAATTAGTTGTGTTTTTCTATTCCTGGATAACCCCTTTAACATGCTGCATGGTATAACCGATGTAAAGAAATCTTAAGTAAGTATGTAAAATTAGAGTCCCCTCTGATTTCATATGTCTTGCCTGAAATGGGGGAGAACAAATTAATTGCCCACATCAGGGATAAGTACCCTCTCTTTTGCTGGACAGAACCAATTGACGTGGCAATAAGATTCGTGACCCCCAAGTCTGCCTGACTAATGTCAGTTAGGGGCTTTTTTATTGCAAATCAATGCAGCATTTTGGAACTCCTCGATCTCAGGGTATTAATCAGTTAGAATGGGCCTATGTTTTTTGTCTACCCTGTCAATCTTATTATTTTTAAATGGATGAAATTTGTGTATGAATTAGATGTATCTTTCTGTATGATAGGCATGTCATTCTTTATGTCCCTACACACCTCTGCTAAAAAAAAATATTCTCCTCCATTTCTTTTAAGCTAAGATCACACTGTGTCTGGTCAGACACAGTACGATTCAGCCATTGCAGTTGTGATTTAGGAATTGCTTTTTTTGTTAAAAATAAGTGTGCAATTGTAAAATGTAAGAGCTGCTCGTGTCAGTGGTTTTGCTGTACAAATCTGTAAATAGTTGACCTATAGTACCCTTGGAAACTGATGTATTGAGAAAACTGATGGAATATAAATTGCAATTCATCCGAGATTGCATTCACTTGTGACACAAAATCCAATGCCCATACGCAAACACGTCATCTATAAAATGATGCCAGACTAGTGCATGCTTTTGAATTAAAGTGTTTGAATAAACTTGATATCTTCAAATTCAGACATAAAGCAATTTGCATATGGGGGGGGGCACATTTGCCCCCATGGCCAATCCACATTTCTAAAGAAAAAAACATGTCCTGAAAGAGAACATAGTTTTGATATAAAACTATTTTTAATAGCTCCATAAAAATACACACTGTTAAATTAAGAAATTACTTCTCTAGCATTTTACTGACTGCTGTCATGCCCTTCTTTATCAAAGTATATAACCTTACAACGTCTATCGTAACTAATAGACTATCAACTAAAACCTGCTTCAAAAGTGTCCAGCAAAAAGGATCTAGAGTCTTTAGTCAGATGTGTAAAGGCCTTTTTTAATGTTACTGACAATGAGATAAAACTGGAATCCATGGTGGCCACGATTGGACTCCCTTGTGGGTTGTCTAAAATCTTATGAACTTTCGGGACAATATTTATCAATGGTGTAACAGGTGAGTCCTGTTGGCCAAATCATCATCAATTAAAAAAAAATGTATTTGGCTATTTCTGAGCCAAAGCTTCAATTTTCTTTTTTATAGAAAAACATAGGATTCCTCTTCAATTTCACGTATGTTGTGGTATCAGCCAACTTTCTCTTCATTTATTGGATATATATCGGCAGTTCTTCACAATGATGGAACCACCTTTATCGTCCGCTTTCAAAATGAGGTCTCTATCTTCTATATAGTAATTGTAAGCCAATTTCTCATCCTTATTTAGGTCCTGTGACATAGGGAATAAACTTATTTAAATAGAATCGGTAATAATGTCAATGTCTTTCTTGACACACTGCATTAATGTCTCTAGCGATGATAGATCTTCAGGGGGTTGTAGGTGCTACGCAATCTAATATCCAGGTGTTTCAGTTGCAATACCCGCTAAGCTTATTGTGGGGTTCAGAGGGGCCCTTACACTCTTTTGAGAGATGTGCCTTCAAATGAACATTACGAAAAAAAACATAGCATGGCATATTTTCATCTGGAAGACATCATACGATGGAATAGGGCTACCAAATGACCCCTCTCATGCAAGCTTATTTGAGCACTATTTAAATTCTTAGATAAAATGTTAATGACTAGCAAGGGGTTTCTACCTGGAATCGGGTCCATGTGGCTCCTATTCGACCATCTGTGGTATTCTCCTGAAAGTTCATAAGACTCTGGACAACCCACTAGGGAGGCTAAATATGGCTGTGGTGGATTCCATTTTGAACCCATTGTCAGTAACATTGGGAAAACCCCTGACTAAAAACTCTAGGGGGGAGATTTATCAAGGGATTTAGAGCTCTTTTTTTTGCTTACAAATGCTGCATAAAAAGTCATATTTGTGCCTAAGAAATTTTTTGTGCGACTTTTGGCTGTAAGCAAAAATCTACAAAAAAGGTTACCAAAGGAAATTTCAGTTTTCACTTTGCAGTGGTCAGGGATTAACCTATTGGGGACCATGGGTGTATGGATATGCCCTTGCGTCCTGGTACTTAACGACCAAGGGCGTACCTGTACGCCCGTGGTAATTTCGATCCCCGCCGCTAGCCGGACAGGGATCGGAATGGGATGCCTGCTGAAATCATTCAGCAGGCATCCCATGCAAATGCCTGGGGGGTCCTGAGACCCTCCCAAATCGCCGACCAATTCATATCAGCAATTTGCGGCTATTCCGGGCTGATCGGGTCTCTGATGACCCGATAGCCCGGAAAATAGGGATGATCGGAGCTGTCAGAGACAGCTCCGACCATCCTGAAGGATAGGAGTGAGGTTGCATGGTGCGGCCAATCGGCGAATCGCAGGGCAGGGGTGGGGGGACCTTTATTTCCCCAGCTCTGCCCACCTGGATGTCGGGGCAGAGCAGGGGAAGATGGTGGCAATGTGCGGGGGGCCTGTGCATGCGGCGGAGACCAGCGGCGGCAGTTACCTTCATCACGGCGCCGACCAGGACCAGGGACCGCCAGCTATAACAGGAGGCGCAGGCAAGTGGAGGCGGCGGCGGTGGTTTCCCAGATACAGCTGTGAAGATCGCCGTAAAGTGATCTTCACTGCTGTATCTAGGAGATTCAAAACTACAACTTCCAGCATGCCCAGACTGCCTTTGGCTGTCTGGGCATGCTGGGAGTTGTAGTTTTGCAACATCTGGAGGACCACAGTTTGGAGACCGCTGTCCTTCCAGATGTTGCAAAACTACAACTCTCAGCATGCCCAGACTATCCATGCATGCTGGGAGTTGTAGTTCTGTAACATCTGGCCCTTCAGATGTTGCAGAACTACAACTCCCAGCATGCTTGCACAGTCTCAGCATGCTGGGAGTTGTAGTTTTGTAACATCTGGATGGTCACAGTTTGGAGACCACTATACAGTGGTGTCCGAACTGTAGCGCTCCAGATGTCAATTGAAAGCATGCCGAGACTGTCCAGGCATGCTGGGAGTTGTAGTTCGGCAACATCTGGCCCTTCAGATGTTGCCGAACTACAATTCCCAGCATGCCTGGGCAGTCTGGGCATGCTTGGAGTGGAAGTCCTACACTACACAGTGGTCTCCAAACTGTTCTCCTCCAGTTGTTGCATAACTACAACTCCCAACATACCCTTCGGCTGTCTGGGCATGCTGGGAGTTGTAGTATTGCAACAACTGGAGGTGCACTGGTTGGGAAACATTGTCTGTTTCCTAACTCAGTGTTTCCCAACCTGTGTGCCTCCTGCTGTTGCAAAACTATTACTCCCAGCATGCACTGACAGACCATGCATGCTGGGAGTTGTAGTTATGAAACAGCTGGAGGCACACTGGTTGGGATTGGGAAACACTGAGCTAGGTAACAGACTACCGCAGTGTTTATGCACCACTGTCTGTTTCCTAACTCAGTGTTTCCCAATCCCAACCAGTGTGCCTCCAGCTGTTGCATAACTACAACTCCCAGCATGCATGGTCTGTCAGTGCGTGCTGGGAGTTGTAGTTTTGCCCCCCCACCCCCTCCCCCACGTGTATTTACAGGGTACATTCACATGGGTGGGGGGTTTACAGCAAGTTTCCCGTCTGAGATACGGCAAATTTTTCGCTGCAGCAGGAAACTCACTTTTAAATTGCGCTACAAATTTTGGGGGGGCTTTTTCTCCTTTTACCCCTTATGAAAAGGTAAAGTTGGGGTCTACAACAGCATGTTAGTGTGAAATTATTTTTTTTTTTTACTCAAACATGCTGGTGTTGCCCCATTCTTTTTATTTTCATACAATGTAAAAGTAAATAATGACCCCCAAAATTTGTAATAAAATTTCTCCCAAGTACGGAAATACGTAGACCTAAAATGCTCTGCGGGCGCACAACAAGGCTCAGGAGTGAGAGAGTGTCATGTACATTTGAGGCCTAAACTGGTGATTTGCACAGGGGAGGCTGCTGGTTACAGCAGTTGTGACATAAACGCAAAATAAATAAATACCCACATGTGACCCCATTTTGGAAACTACACCCCTCACGGAACGTAACAAGTGACTGACAGGTGACTGACAGATTTTTTAAACAGTGCTCCGTGAAAATGAAGAATGTAATTTTTCATTTGCACAGCCCACTGTTACAAAGATCTGTCCAGTGGCGGATCCAGGGGGGGGGGGGCAACGGGGCAATTGCCCCCCCGAGATTGCTGTCCCCCGCCCCCTAGAATGGTGGAGCCGAAGCTGTAAGCTTCCGCTCCACCATTCACTAACCTAGGCAGTCTCACACGCTGTGAGTACACAGCGTGTGAGCTGCGGGGACGCGATCCTCTGCAGGCCGGCCCGATGACGTCACATCCTCGCGCCGGCGCCCGGAAATCCCGTCCCCGCGGCCAGCATACAGTAAGTAAGAAGAGTATGCTCAGGGCCCAGTGGATTTGGGATTTGGAATATGTGCCACTGTTAAGGGCACTGTATCGGAGGGGGAGGGGGATTTAAAAACTTAGGGGGGGGAGAGAAAGGGGAATTTTTTATGTGAGGTGCTGCAGGGCAAAGCACTGGGGGCACTATATGTTAAGAACACATGACAGGGGGGGCCTCCTTTGCTGTGCCCCTCACATATAATGCCCCCTGTGCTGTGCCCACACATATAAATTATATGTGTGGGGGGCACAGCACAAGGGGCATTATATGTGTGGGGCCCAGCACAGGGGTATTATATGTGTGGGGCACAGCACAGGGGGCATTATATGATATATTGCCCCCTGTGCTGTGCCCCACACATATAATACCCCCTGTGCTGTGCCCCACACATATAATGCCCCTTGTGCTGTGCCCCCCACACATATAATTTATATGTGTGGGCACAGCACAGGGGGCATTATATAATGCCCCCTGTGCTTTGCCCCACACATAATGCCCCCTGTGCAGTGCCCCACACATATAATGCCCCCTGTGCTGTGCCCCACACATATAATGCCCCCTGTGCTGTGCCCCACACATAATGTCCCCTGTGCTGTTCCCCTCACATATAATGCCCGTGCTGTGCCCCACACATATAATGTCCCTTGCTCTGTGCCCATCACATATAATGCCCCCTGTGCTGTGCCCCACACATATAATGCCCCCTGTGCTGTGCCCCTCACAAATAATGCCCCCATCATGCGCCCCTCATATATAATGCCCCCATCCTGTGCCCCTCATATATAATGCGCCATCATGCGCCCCTCACATATAATGCCCCCTGTCCTGTGCCTCTCACATATAATGCTCCTGTCATGTGCCCCAAACATATAATGCCCCCTGTGCTGTGCCCCTCACATATAATGCCCCCTGACTGGACAGGACAGGGGGCATTATATGTGAGGGGCGCATGATGAGGGCATTATATGTGAGGGGCAAAGAACGGGGGCATTATATGTGAAGGGCACAGCACAGGGGGCATTATATGTGAGGGGAACAGCACAGGGGACATTATATGTGAGGGGCACAGCACGGGGGGCATTATATGTGAGGGGCACAGCACAGGGGGCATTATATGTGAGGGACGCATGATAGGGGCATTATATGTGAGGGGCAAAGAACGGGGAATTATATGTGAAGGGCACAGCACAGGGGGCAATATATGTTAGGGGCACAGGGCATTATTATGTGGGGGGAACAGGACGGGTCATAATTATTATATGTAGGGGCACAAGATGGGGCATTATTACTATATGTGAAGGAACAGAGTGTTTTGCATTTCAGAAGTATATTGTAGATTATGAGGAATTTCTGGGGTGGTACATTTTTTTATGGGCCGCAATACATTTGGGTATTTTATTCAGAGGGTGCACTGCACAGCAAGTTATATTCAGAGAGTGCAGTGTGTGGTAGTATTAAATTTAGAGGGTACAGTGTGTGGTAGTATTATATTCAGAGAGTGCAGTGTGTGGTAGTATTATATACAGAGGGTACAGTGTGTGGTAGTATTCTATTCAGAGAGTGCAGTGTGTGGTAGTGTTAAATTTAGAGGGCATAGTGTGTGGTAGTATATTCAGAGAGTGCAGTGTGTGGTAGTATTATATTCAGAGAGTGTAGTGTTTGGTAGTATTATATTCAGAGGGTACAGTGTGTGGTAGTATTCTATTCAGAGAGTGCAGTGTGTGGTAGTATTAAATTTAGAGGGCACAGTGTGTGGTAGTATTATATTCAGAGAGTGCAGTGTGTGGTAGTATTCTATTCAGAGAGTGCAGTGTGTGGTAGCATTAAATTTAGAGGGCACAGTGTGGTAGTATTCTATTCAGAGAGTGCAGTGTGTGGTAGTATTATATTCAGAGAGTGCAGTGTTTGTTAGTATAAAATTTAGAGGGCACAGTGTGTGGTAGTGTTATATTCAGAGGGCACAGTGTGTGGTAGTATTATATTTATATGGCGCAGTGTGTGGTAGTATTATATTCAGAGGGTACGGTGTGTGATAGTATTATATTCAGAGGGTACGGTGTGTGGCGGTATTATATTCAGAGGGTACAGTGTGTTGTATATTCAGGAGGTACAGTGTGTCAGAATTATATTCAGAAGGTATGTGCCAGTATTATATTCGAAGAATACAGTGTTTGGCAGTATTATAATAATTATTGTTTTCATATAGAGGATCAGAATCCGCTGACATAGTGAGGAGACGTCTGGGCATCAAGTTCTGCAGGGAGAACATTTAGCTGAAACAAGTCCCGGTGGTATGTACATCTGAATTAGATAAGGAAAGACTATAGAGAAGACGTCACCTGTAGTCACTAATATCATTCTGTATCCTCCTGTGTGTGTCCCATCAGAGCTTTAGTCACTGAAGAAGTTCTGCAGTAATGATGGGTGAAACAACAACTCCCAGCATCCCCTTACCACTACTTAGGTCATACTGGAAGCTGTAGTTTTAAATGGTAAAAACTTCTTTAGCACTTTCCCATTCTGTGGCAATTGGTATATTTGATTATTATTCTGACATATGAACATGGCCTAAGAGTCTTAAACAAGGTTAGGACTGTATGATACATTTAATAATATTGTAAGTTCCGTAAGCAACATCTTGTTTTCTGTCCGCCAACACAAAATACTCTAATAGTGCCCCTCCCGAGACTCGACTCTGGATCCGCCCCTGGATCTGTCAAAAGCCAGTGGGGTGTAAATGCTCACTGCACCCCTTGTTATGTTCCTTAAGGAGTGTAGTTTCCCAAATAGTGTGCCATGTGGGGTGTTTTTCGCTGTTCTGGAACCTTTGGGGCATCCTAAATATGACATGCCCCCCAAAAACCATTTAATCAAAATTTGCTTTCCAAAAGCCCAATGTCGCTCCTTCCCTTCTGAGCCCTCTATTGCACCCGCAGATCACTTTACATCCACATATGAGGTATTTCCTTACTCAAGAGAAATGGGGTTTCAAATTTTGGGGGACATTTTCACCTATTACTCATTGTGAAAATGAAAAATTTGGGGTGACATCAGCATTTTAGTAAAAAAAAAAAAATTTTCATTTTCACGTCCAACTTCAACGCAAAGTCGTCAAACACCTGTGGGGTGTAATTCTCACTGTACCCCTTGTTACTTTCCCTGATGGGTTTAGTTTCCCAAATAGTTACCATGTGTTTTTTTTTTTTTTTTTTTTGCTGTTCTGGCACCATGGGGGCTTCCTAAATGAGACATGCGCCGCAAAAACCATTTCAGCAAAATTTGCTTTCCAAAAGCCCAATGTCGCTCTTTCCCTACTGAGTCTTCTAGTGCACCTGCAGATCAGTTAACATCCACATATGATATATTTCCTTACTTGAGAGAAATGGTGTTTCTAATTTTGGGGATATTTTCACCTATTACCCCTTGTGAAAATGAAAAATTTGGGGTAACATCAGCATTTTAGTGAAAAAAATTAAATTTATCATTTTAGTCCAACTTTATTGAAAATTCATCAAACACCTGTGGGGTGTTAAGGCTCACTGTACCACTTGTTACGTTCCTTGAAGGGTGTAGTTTCCTAAATAGTATTCTATGTGGGGTGTTTTTTGCTGTTCTGGCACCATAGGGGCTTCCTAAATGCGACATGCCTTCCAAAAACAATTTCAGCAAAATTCGCTCTCCAAAATCCCATTGTTGCTCCTTCTCTTCTGAGCCCTCTAGTGCACCCACAGAGCACTTTACATCCACATATGAGGTATTTCCTTACTCAAGTGAAATTGGGTTACATATTTTTTTTTTTTTGGGGGGGGGGGGCTTTTTCTCCTTTTACCCCTTGTAAAAAATAAAAAATATGAGTCTACAAGAACATTTTGGTGTAAAAAATGAAGATTTTGAATTTTCGCCTCCACTTTGCTGCTATTCCTGTGAAACACCTAAAGGGTTAACAAACTTTCTGAATGTCATTTTGAATACGCTGAGCGGTGCAGTTTTCATAATGGGGTCCATTATGGGATATTTCTAACATAAAGACCCTCAAATTCACTTCAAAACTGAACTGGTCCCTGAAAAATTCAGATTTTGCAGTCAATGCGAATATGTGAATCAATATATAATTTATTTGGAATGTCTATTTTCCCTACAAGCAGAGAGCTTCAATGTTATAAAAATGCTAAATTTTCAAATTTTTCATGAAATTTTAGAATTTTTCACCAAGAAATGATGCAAGTATTGACGAAAATTTGCCACTTACATTAAGTAGAATATGTTATGAAAAAAACATCTCTGAATCAAATTCATAAGTACAAGCATCCCAGAGTTATTAATGCTTAAAGTGACAGTGGTCAGAATTGCAAAAAATGCTCTGGTCCTTAGGGTCAAAATGGGCTCGGTCCCCAAGGGGTTAAATCAAGTGCGACAGTCGCACAAAAGTTGCAACCGCCTCCAAAGCAGCGTAAATGTAAGCCAGCCCGGACATGGCTTACAAAACTGGCTTTGGAGAGCGGGATTTAATATTTCCCACTGGGAGCCGAGACCACGGCTCCTGCGGGAAATATAAAATCATGTCCCCCGCTCTCCTCCTGTGTGTCACGTCCCCCCACCACCGCCTATCTTTGCCTCGCTTCCCACCCGCTGGCTAGCCCTTACAGGACTATAACTCCCAGCATGCCCCAACAGTGAGGATATACTGGGAGTTTTAGTTGCAACGGCTGGTAGTTGAGGGCAGGCGGCTGGGGAGCGGAACCCCCCCCCTACTTATTGCCAACCCCCCCCCCCATTTATTGCCAACGTGCCCACCCCTGCCATTTGCCAACACCCCCACCCCGGTGGCTCTCCTCCTGTGTGTGTAACGTCCCCCTCACCGTCGCCTATCTTTGCCTCGCCCCCACTCCAGATCTCCCATCCAGGAGTAAAGCTGGTAGTGGCGGGCGGGTGACCGAGGAGCGGAGCTGGCTGACTGCAAGGAATATGAAACTACACTGTAACTTCATATTTCCCGGCCTGAGCTGTAATTGGTTGGTTGGTCTCGGCTCAGGCCGCTCCCCGGCCACCCACCCGCAACTACCAGCTGTTGCAACTACAACTCCCAGCATGTCCTCACTGTTAGGGCATACTGGGAGTTGTAGTCTTGCAACAGCTAACGGGCAGGTGCCCGGGGAATGGCTGGTGCTCCAGGTGTTGCTAAACTACAACTTACATGATGGGAGTCGTAGTTTAGGAAAGGGGTGCCTTCAGTTGTTGCTAAACTACAACTTCCATGATGGGAGTTGTGGTTTAGAATTAGGCTACGTCCAGCTGTTGCTAAACTACAACTTCCATGACGGGAGTTGTAGTTTAGGAATGGGGTGCCTCCAGCTGTTGCTAAACTACAACTTTCATTATGGGAGTTGTAATTTAGAAGTGGGGTGCCTCCAGCTGTTGCTAAACTACAATTTCCATGATGGGAGTTGTAGTTTAGGAATGGGGCGCCTCCAGCTGTTGCTAAGTTACAACTTATATCGTTCCTAGACAACCAAAGGCTGTCTGGAAATGATGGGGTTGTAGTTTAGCAAAAGCTGGAGGCTCCCTGTTAGGAAACGATAGTTTATGAACGTTTTCTTTAAGGGAGGGAACTATAGACGTACTAACCTATTTTTCATGTTATTGTCTTAGTTCAGATCCGTGTATGCAGAGTACTTCATCGGATTTCGGCGTTAACCAGCGTTTTTTTTATTTAATATTAATAAAATGGCTAACGAGCACTTGTCGGGGAGTGTTTTTTTGGAATAAAAGTTTTTAAAAAGTGTTGTGGGCTTTTTTGTTTAAATTTACTTTACAGGCTTGGTAGTGGAAGCTGTCTTATAGACAGAATCCATTACTAAGCCAGGGCTTAGCGCTAGGCACAAAAACAACTAACGCTAACAGATACCAACAAGCAGCAACAGCCTGACGTTTCCAGGATGGGTGAGGACCATTGTTACTCCCTCCCCAGCCTAAATAACACCAGCCTGTCATTGCCTAGGCCCAGAAGCACCATTTTTTTCCCCTCCGGGCCTGTTGGTACCGGCTCTTCCCGGCACCTCTGTGACAGTGGGTACTGGGGTAATAATTAGGGATTAGTGCTAGCTGTTTTTGTGGATAGCGCTAAGTCCCGGTTTAGTAATGGATTCTGTCTATAAGACAGCTTTCATTACTATAAGCCTGTAAATTAAATTTCCTACCCTATCATTTCCAGACAGCCAAAGCCAAAGGAAAGACATAAGTTGTAATTTAGCAACAACTGG
This sequence comes from Hyla sarda, assembly GCF_029499605.1. Taxonomy (NCBI): domain Eukaryota; kingdom Metazoa; phylum Chordata; class Amphibia; order Anura; family Hylidae; genus Hyla; species Hyla sarda. The sequence continues at coordinate 129,079,010 of NC_079192.1, read as the reverse complement.
AGTCTCGCTGTTTTTTTTTTTTTTGTGCCTTAACGGATGTTATTTTTGACCGGGCTCAACAGGAAACAATGGATTTCAACAGATGCCATTCACTATTATGGGGTCTGTCGGGCAATGTTGTTCTTTGACGGGAGTTGCGGGAGGAAAAAACGTTGCATGAGGTATTTTTCCTCCTGCTATTCTCCCCGGGTTCCCCGACAGACGTCACACTGTCGTGTCACAAAGGCAGTGTGAAAGAAGCCTAGTTGGATATCATTTCAATTGTATGGACCTACAAAATACATAGAATGTGTCATTTTTACTGAAAAGTGCACTGGATAGAAACGGAAGGTTCTAAAAGTTACACAATGGCATTTTTTTCCCCAATTTTGTCCCACAAATATATACTTTTTTGTTTTGCCGTGGATCTTGTGGTGAAATTATTAATGTCATTACAAAGTAAAATTGGTGGTGCAAAAACCAGGGCTTTATATGTAAAGCTGAAAATTGAAAGTGTTATGATTTTTAGAAGGTGAGGGGAAAAAAACTAAAGTTCAGAAATGAAAAAAAACCTGTGTCCAAAAGGGGTTAAAAAAATATTAATATTTTGCAAATTTTTTCACAACTGCAATTTTAGAGCAGAAAATCCACAGAGGAGAGCAGGTGGTGTTACAAAGTCATTTAATGTTTTTTTGCCTATGTGTGCTAAATAAATGGCATATTTATCAACCCCCTGTGATAGTATGGTAAATGTGTCATACATAAGCAAAACCAAAAGCAAGAAAAAAATGCCTACCGAACTCGCTTACCAAAGCAACCATGACAAATGGCCCCGTAGATTTTTTTTACTGGACACTAAGGATTTTTTTAAATACTATTTGCAGTTTGAAGCAGGTTCCAGTTGACAGGCTATTAGTTGCTTAACCCCTTAACGACGAAGGACGTATATTTACGGCTATCAACGGCCGGGACCCGCGGCTAATACAGGACATCACCGATCGTGGTGATGCCCTGCATTAACCCTTCAGACGCGGCGATCAAAGCTGATCGCCGCGTCTGAAGTGAAAGTGATCCAGCTGCTCAGTCACTTTCACTTTCCTGCCTCCTCGGTGTTCGATCGACGAATGACTGCTCCGTGCCTGAGATCCAGGCAGGAGCAGTCAAGCGCCGATAACACTGATCACAGGCATGTTAATACACGCCAGTGATCAGCATGAGAGATCAGTATGTGCTGTGTTATAGGTCCCCTTTTCCCATCCCCCTTTTCCCATAAAAAAATAAAACAGTGTAAATAAAAATAAAAATATGTGGTATCGCCGCGTGCATAAATGTCCAAACTATAAAAATATATCATTAATGAAACCGCATGGTCAATGGCGTACACGTAAAGAAATTCTAAAGTTCAAAAAAGCGTATTTTTGGTCACTTTTTATACCATTAAAAAATTTATAAAAAGTGATCAAAAAGTCCGATCAAAACAAAAATGGTACCAATAAAAACTTTAAATCACGGTGCAAAAAATGAGTCCTCATTTTAAATGTATACATTTTCCTGCATGTAGTTATGATTTTTTCCAGAAGTACGACAAAATCAAACCTATATACGGTAAGTAGGGTATCATTTTAACCCTATGGACCTACAGAATAAAGATAAGGTGTCATTTTTTACCAAAATATGCACTGCGTAGAAACGGAAGCTCCCAAAAGTTACAAAATGGCATTTTTTCTTCGATTTTGTTGCACAATGATTTTTTTTTCGGTTTCGCCGTGAATTTTTGGGTAAAATTACTAATGTCCCTGCAAAGTAGAATTGGTGACGCAAAAAATAAGCCATAATATGGATTTTTAGGTGGAAAATTGAAAGGGTTATGATTTTTAAAAGGTAAGGAGGAAAAAACGAAAAAACTGAAAAACCCTGCGTCCTTAAGGGGTTAAGATCTAGTTACAGTTTATATAATGCAAATTGCATGACAGCAGTCAGTAACATGCTAGAGAGAAGTCAAAAAAGGCGATTCCTACAACACAACTGCAATGAGTGAAACACAGCCTGGGGGAGATTTATCAAAACCTGTCCAGAGGAAAAGTTTCAGATTGCTTCTTTCATTTTTGAGAGACCTTTTCAATAATAAAAGACGCAATCTGATTGGTTGCTATTGGCAACTCAGCAACTTGTCCTCTAGACAGGTTTTGATTTATCTCCCTCAGTGTGTCTGACCAGACACAGTGTGACCTCAGAATTAAATAATAGTGGAGAAAGGGCACATAGGGACATACAGAGTGACATGCCTATCATACAGAAAGATAAATCTGCTATAAGATTCCCATTGATACACAAATTTCGTCCATTCAACAACTCCTAGATGACCTTGGGCATAAATGGATGCCCTTGCCGTCTGGGACTTGACGCACCATGGAGTAAATGTACTCCCCAGAGTGTTAAATAACTATGAAGCAAGCACGGGAGCTGCACTCACTTTATATGTGGTGTTGGATGCCTGTTATTAACCCTTAAAGGGGTTCTCCGGTGCTTACACATCTTATCCCCTATCCAAAGGATAGGGGATAAGATGCCTGATTGCAGGATTCCCGCCGCTGGGGACCCCCGGGATCTTGCACGCTGCACCCCATTTGTAATCAGTCCCCGGAGCGTGTTCGCTCCGGGTCTGATTACGGACGACCACCGGGCCGGCGGCGTATGACGTCACGCCTCCGCCCCCATGTGACATCACACTCCGCCCCTCAATGCAAGCCTACGGGAGGGGGCGTGATAGCCGTCACACCCTCTCCTGTAGGCTTGCATTGAGGGGCGGAGCGTGACATCACACGGGGTCAGAGGTGTGACGTCACACGCCGTCGGCCCGGTGGTCGTCCGTAATCAGACCTGGAGCGAAACACGCTCTGGGGACTGATTACAAATGGGGTGCCACGTGCAAGATCCCGGGGGACCCCAGTGGTGGGACTCCTGCGATCAGGCATCTTATCCCCTATCCTTTGGATAGGGGATAAGATGTGTAAGCACCGGAAAACCCCTTTAAGATGCCCCAATTAATGATGATAAAGGCATTTAAAGGTATAAATAAGATATGCTTGTAAACTCAGAGAGCACATCAGACCATTGCAACGTGATTGCAGGGGTCCGATGAACTAAAATGGCAGCAGAGTGTCCCACCTGCCGCCTGATCACCGTTCCAATGATACAGCATGGCTTAGCCAGGCTGCGCCAGTGTATCTGATCTCGCACTGATCTTGCTGTATAATGCTATGCAATAGGCATAGCATTATACAGTGAATGCAATCTAATGATTACATATAAAAGTCCCCTATTGGGACTTAAAAAATAAATGTTTTTAAAATTATATTAAAATAGTTTCCTTACAGCAGCATATTTTTCATAAAAAATAACTGAAAAGTGGATGAAAACAATAAAGATATATCATAAGGTGTAAGATTTATAATGTCTATTCTATGATCCAGATTTAAACAAAATTATAAAAAACATAAATTAATTATTTCCCATTAATAAAACTGTCATGATCAGGGTACTGTGAGGATCCTCTGTGTCAGTGGGGTGATGACGTGGGCCGTACCAGGGGAACGGAGTCTAAGGGGTTACTGGTATTCACCAGAGTCCGCCGCAAAGCGGGATGGACTTGCTGCGGCAGGTAACCCCCAGATCGTTCCACTCGATAGCGACTCAACCCCGATTGACTGCTGAGATAGGCGCGGTACAAGGGATTAGGCAAGAGCAAGGTCGGACGTAGCAGAAGGTCAGGGCAGGCAGCAAGGATCGTAGTCAGGGGCAACAGCAGGAGGTCTGGAACACTGGCTTAGGACATACAAGGAACGCTTTCACTGGCACAATGGCAACAAGATCCGGCGATGCTGGGAAGGGGAAGTGAGGTATTATAGGCATGGACACAGGTGAATTCACAAATTTGGGCCAGGCGCCAATCAGCGGCGCACTGACCCTTTAAATCGCAGAGAGCCGGCGTGCGCGCGTGCCCTAGGGAGCGGGGCCGCGCGCGCCGGGACTGAACAGACGGAGAACGGGTCCGGTAAGCAGGCTGGGATGCGAACCGTGAGCGGGCGCGTCCCGCATCGCATCCCTGCTAAGGACACTATCGCAGCGCTCCCGGTCAGCGGGTCTGACCGGGGCGCTGTGAGCAGGTAAACGCTGCGAGCGCTCCGGGGAGGAGCGGGGACCTGGAGCGCTCGGTGTAACAGTACCCACCCCCTTGGGTCTCCCCCTCTTTTTGGAACCCGAAAATTTGTGAATGAGGTCCTTGTCGAGGATGTTATCCTCGGGTTCCCATGACCTCTCCTCAGGACCGCAATTCTCCCAATCTACGAGAATTTTTTTTTTACCTCTGACCGTCTTCGACGCAATAATTTCTTTAACAGAGAAGACATCGGAGGAACCGGAGACAGGAGCAGGAGCGACAACCTTGGCAGAGAAGCGGTTAAGGAGAAGCGGTTTAAGGAGAGAAACATGAAAAGCGTTAGGAATGCGAAGAGAAGGGGGAAGAAGGAGTTTGTAGGAGACAGGATTGATTTGGCATTTGATTTTAAAGGGTCCAAGATAACGTGGTCCCAGTTTATAACTGGGGACACGGAAGCGGATATACTTGGCGGAGAGCCACACTTTGTCTCCAGGAGCAAAGACAGGAGGAGTTCTTTTCTTTTTGTCGGCATGCTTCTTCATCCGGGATGAGGCCTGTAAGAGGGATTTTTGAGTCTCCTTCCAGATGGTGGAGAAGTCCCTGGTAACTTCGTCAACAGCAGGCAAACCTGAAGGGGTGGGAGTGGGGAGGGGGGGGAAGAGGGTGACGGCCGTACTCCACAAAGAACGGGGATTTGGCGGAGGATTCAGAGTCTTTGAAATTGTACGAGAATTCAGCCCAGGGTAGGAGATCGGCCCAATCATCCTGGCGGGAGGAAACCAAATGTCGCAAATAGTCACCAAGGACCTGATTAACTCTCTCTACTTGCCCATTGGATTGGGGATGATAGGAAGACGAGAAATTTAATTTGATTTTTAGTTGATTACAGAGAGCTCTCCAGAATTTCGATACAAATTGAACGCCTCTATCCGAGACGATATGCATGGGAAGCCCGTGAAGGCGAAAAATATGCACAAAAAATTGTTTCGCCAACTGTGGCGCAGAAGGAAGGCCTGGAAGTGGAATAAAATGTACCATCTTGGAGAAATGATCAACGACCACCCAAATGACTGTGTTGCCATGGGATAAAGGCAGGTCCGTTAAAAAATCCATGGCAATCTGAGACCATAGTAGCTCAGGGACAGGCAGAGGATGAAGGAGGCCGGCAGGCTTCTGGCGAGGAGTCTTGTCCCGGGCACAGACTGTACAGGCCCGAACGAAATCAGCGACATCTGCTTCCAGGGTAGGCCACCAATATAAACGAGAGATGAGTTGGATGGACTTCTTGACGCCAGCATGGCCGGCGAGGTGCGAGGAATGTCCCCACCTGAGGATCTTGAGGCGCCGGGGTGGAGGGAGGAAAGTCTTTCAAGGAGGTGTTTGTCTGATAGAAGCTGGAGAAGAGGAGATCAGACACTCAGGAGGAACAATGTGTTGCAGGGGGACTTCCGTTTCGGAAGCATAAGAGGAACGAGAAAGAGCGTCAACCCTGATGTTTTTGTCAGCAGGGCAAAAATGAATCTCAAAGTTAAAACGGCCAAAAAACAACGACCACCTAGCCTGGCGTGGGTTCAACCGTTGGGCAGACTGAAGATACGAGAGATTCTTGTGATCCGTGAAGATGACAATTGGGTATTTGGAACCCTCCAGCAGGTGCCTCCATTCTTCGAGGGCAAGTTTAATGGACAGCAGTTCTCGATCACCAATGGAGTAATTTTTCTCCGCCGGAGAGAAAGTCTTAGAAAAGAAACAACAAGTAATGTTATGTCCAGAAGAGTCTTTTTGTAGGAGTACAGCTCCGGCTCCCACCGAGGAGGAGTCTACCTCCAGCAAGAAGGGTTTAGATGGATCAGGTCTGGAGAGTACAGGAGCAGAAGAAAAGGCAGTTTTGAGATGATTGAATGCCTCATCCGCTTGGGGAGACCAGGACTTAGGGTTGGCGTTCTTCTTGGTGAGGGCCACAATTGGAGCCACAATGGTGGAAAAGTGCGGAATAAACTGTCGGTAGTATTTGGCAAACCCCAAGAAGCATTGGATAGCTCGTAGTCCGGAGGGGCGTGGTCAATCTAAAACAGCTGACAGTTTGTCTGGGTCCATTTGAAGACCCTGGCCAGAGACTAAATAACCTAGAAAGGGAAGAGATTGGCATTCAAAGAGACATTTTTCTATCTTGGCAAATAATTGATTGTCACGGAGTCTCTGGAGCACTATACGGACATGACGGCGGTGTTCTTCGAGGTTAGAAGAAAAAATCAAAATGTCGTCCAGGTAAACCACAACACAGGTATATAAGAGATCTTGAAAAATTTCATTCACAAAGTCCTGGAAGACAGCAGGGGCGTTGCAGAGCCCAAAGGGCATAACCAGATATTCAAAATGTCCATCTCTGGTATTAAATGCGGTCTTCCACTCATCCCCTTTCCTGAGGCGGATGAGATTATATGCACCTCTTAAATCCAATTTGGTGAAGATGTTAGCGCCACGTAGGCGGTCAAAGAGTTCCGAGATAAGAGGCAGGGGATAGCGGTTTTTTATAGTGATCTTATTAAGACCGCGGTAATTGATGCACGGCCGTAAGGAACCGTCTTTTTTGGAGACAAAGAAGAACCCCGCTCCGGCAGGGGATGAAAACTTGCGGATGAATCCCCTCTTTAAGTTTTCTTGGATGTAATTCGACATGTGTCTCAGGAGCTGACAGAGGATAGATCCTGCCCCGGGGTAGAGTAGTACCAGGAAGGAGATCAATAGGGCAGTCAAAAGGCCTGTGAGGAGGCAAAGTCTCTGCTTGTTTTTTGCAAAAAACATCGGCATAGACCAGATAGGCCTTGGGGAGACCTGGTATAGGAGGAGCCACTGGGGTTTGACTGGCGGGACTGGGAGCAGACGTGAGGCATTTTTTGTGGCAAGAAGCACCCCAGTTCTTGATCTCCCCGGTGGTCCAGTCAAGGGTAGGAGAATGGCGTTGGAGCCAAGGCAGTCCGAGAAGAATTTCAGAAGTGCAGTTAGAGAGAACCAGAAATTAAATTTTTTCGTGATGAGGTCCAATGCACATTAACAGGGGTTCTGTGCGGTAACGCACAGTAGGGTCCAATCTTTCTCCATTAACTGAAGCGATGTAGAGAGGTCTGGCGAGACTGGTCACTGGGATGTTGAACCTGTTAACGAAAGAGGCCAAAATAAAATTTCCTGCAGAGCCTGAATCCAAGAAGGCCACAGCTGAGTAGGAGGAGTTAGTAGAAGAAGAAATCCGCACAGGCACAGTAAGACGTGGAAAAGCAGAATTCACACCTAGAGCTGTCTCACCTTTGTGCGGAATCGGAGTGCGTCTTTCCTGACATGGAGGACGGATAGGACAATCATTCAGGAAGTGTTTGGTACTGGCACAGTACAGGCATAGGTTCTCATTGCGGCGGCGTGTCCTCTCTTGTAGGGTCAGGCGAGACCAGTCTACTTGCATAGCCTCCACAGCAGAAGGCACAGGAACAGATTGCAGCGGACCAGAGAAGAGAGGAGCTGGGGAGAGAAATCGCCTAGTGCGAACAAAGTCCATATCCTGACGGAGCTCCTGGCGTCTTTCGGAAAAACGCATGTCAATGCGGGTGGCCAAATGGATAAGTTCATGCAGGTTGGCAGGGATTTCTCGTGCGGCCAGCACATCCTTGATGTTACTGGATAGGCCTTTTTTAAAGGTCGCGCAGAGGGCCTCGTTGTTCCAAGATAATTCAGAGGCGAGGGTACGAAATTGGATGGCGTATTCGCCTACATAAGAATTTCCTTGGACCAGGTTCAGCAGGGCAGTTTCGGCAGAAGAAGCTCGGGCTGGTTCCTCGAAGACACTACGAACCTCAGTGAAGAAGGACTGTACAGTGGCAGTGACAGGATCATTGCGGTCCCAGAGCGGTGTGGCCCATGACAGGGCCTTCCCAGACAGGAGACTAACCACGAAAGCCACCTTCGACCGTTCAGTGGGAAATTGGTCCGACATCATCTCCAAATGCAGGGAACATTGCGAGAGAAAACCACAGCATAGTTTAGAGTCCCCATCAAATTTGTCCGACAAAGACAAGCGGAGGCTGGAAGCGGCCACTCGCTGCGGAGGAGGTGCAGGAGCTGGCGGAGGAGATGGTTGCTGTAGCTGTGGTAAAAGCTGTTGTAGCATAACAGTCAGTTGAGACAGCTGATGGCCTTGTTGCACTATCTGTTGCAACTGCTGGGCGACCACCGTGGTAAGGTCAGCGACAACTGGCAGCGGGACCTCAGCGGGATCCATGGCCGGATCTACTGTCAGGATCCGGGTACTGTGAGGATACTGGTGGTGGATCCTCTGTGTCAGTGGGGTGATGACATGGGCCGTACCATGGGAACGGAGTCTAACGGGTTACTGGTATTCACCAGAGCCCGCCGCATAGTGGGATGGACTTGCTGCTGCAGGTAACCCCCAGGTCGTTCCACCCGATAGCGATTCAACCCCGACTGACTACTGAGATAGGCGCGGTACAAGGGATTAGGCAAGAACAAGGTCGGACGTAGCAGAAGGTCAGGGCAGGCAGCAAGGATCGTAGTCAGGGGCAATGGCAGGAGGTCTGGAACACTGGCTTGGGACATACAAGGAACGTTTTCACTGGCACAATGGCAACAAGATCCGGCGATGCTGGGAAGGGGAAGTGAGGTATTATAGGCATGGACACAGGTGAATTCACTAATTTGGGCCAGGTGCCAATCAGCGGCGCACTGGCCCTTTAAATCGCAGAGAGCCGGCGCGCGCGCCCTAGGGAGCAGGGCCGCGCGCGCCGGGACTGAACAGACGGGGAACGGGTCCGGTAAGCAGGCTGGGATGCGAACCGCGAGCGGGCGCTTCCTGCATCCCTGCTAGGGACACTATCACAGCGCTCCCGGTCAGCGGGTCTGACCGGGGCGCTGCGAGCAGGTAAACACTGCGAGCGCTCCGGGGAGGAGCGGGGACCCGGAGCTCTCGGCGTAACAAAAACTCTGATACAAATCTTTTCTGGCAAGATACATTTTATAGGAAGCTTATTAAAATGAAAGATACAGAATATACTTGCATTTCATGAACAACAAAGGTTTCACAAATTAGTGGTAATGTCTCATGTCATCAATACCTGTCTAACCGTATAAAAGACAAGATGAGTTATGTTCATGACAAGGTAATTGTCTATTGTAAAATATAGAAGAGGTGACATCATGTAGCTCATAATAGTTGTCTGCACTGGGAGAATTAACATTTATGCTTACATTATCATCACAATGTTTACCACATACTTTATTTTACAAATATTACAGCAATGGTTTTATGTTACCTAAATAAAGCAAAACATAAAACAATCACTGAGTGCCACCATTCAATGTAACAGAAAGGCTTGAGTTAAAGGCAAACAGACAGGAGCATCACCTACACAACCCAGGGAAATAGTGCTGGTGATGCCCATTAGAAGGCAGTTTAACCTTTTTAAAGCCAATCAAAAAAAGACCATAATATAAGAATCATATCATCTTTATTAAAGTATATTAATGAAGTACAATAAAACAATGTAAAACCACTTAAAGCACAACTGTCACCAATTTATTCCCCACCCCCGAGACTAGAACCATGATATTACTGTTCAAAACAAATGAAAAGCAGCCATACCTTTAGCTACACTTTTCCATACTTTATCAGCCCAAAAATCCTATTTTTATGCCTTTGATGTAAAGTTTTCCTCGATTCGAAAAAAACTTTCCGTACCGCGCAAGCAGTTTTCTACGATTTGTAGAAAACTAAGACCGCATGCGCAGCTTTCCTCCGTTACGCAGTTAGCGTAAGTTAGTACATGCGCAGTTGTTCAGAGTAGTCTGTAGAAAACTGTGTGTGCATGCGTTCGTAGTTATAGTAGATAGCTTAGTGTAGAAGGCAGGGAGAGAGGGAAACCAGTGTTAGCGAAGTTAAACATTAGTGTAGCGTAACTAGCTTAGATTGTAACGTAGTTAGTGTAGCTTAGGTTTTATAGTGAACGGAAGTAGGTTATAGGTTTTAAAGTAAAGAGACTAGAACTCCCAGCATGCCAAAGCATGCTGGAAGTTGTAGTTTTGCATGTTTTGCAGTAAAGGGACCACAACTCCCAGCATGCCCAGACAACTAAAGGCTGTCCAGGCAGGATGGGAGTTGTAGTTTAACACAGGTATAGAGTATTTAGCGTAGCTTAGTGCTAGCGCAGTTTTAAAGTAGTTAGCGCAGTGTAGTGTTAGCGCAGTCTTAACGTAGTTAGCGTAGCGTAGTGTTTGCACAGTTTTTGCGTAGTTAGCATAGTGTTAGCACAGTTTTAGCGTATTTAACGTAGTGTAGTGTTAGCGCAGTTTTAGTGTAGTTAGTGTAGCATAGTGTTAACGTAGTTTTACACAGGTGTAGTGTAGTTAGCGTAGCGCAGTGTTAGTGTAGTATTACACAGGTGTAGTGTAGTTAGCGTAGCATATTGTTAGCACAGTTTTAGCGTAGTTAGTGTAGCATAGTGTTAGCGTCGTTTTACACAGGTGTAGTGTAGTTAGCATAGCAAAGTGTTAGAGTAGTATTACACAGGTGTAGCGTAGTTAGCGTAGTGTTAGCACAGTTTTACACAGGTGTAGTGTAGCTAACTTAGTTTTACATGCAGATAAGGTATAGTTTAGAGAGTGTAGTGTAGAGTGTAGCTTAGCTTAGTCATACAGTGAAAGGGCTACAACTCCCAGCATTCCCAGACAGCCAGGGGCTGTCCAGGCAGGATGGGAGTTGTAGTTTTGCAAAAGTAGCAGAGGAAATTGCACTCTGCTACGTTAATGTAGCAGAGGCCATTGCGCTCTGCTACATTAAAATAGCAGAGAGCATTGAGCTCTGCTACGTTAACGTAGCAGAGGCGAGTAAGTCCTTGTACGTTAAAGTAGCAGAGGCAGTTTAGCTCTGCTATGTTAATGTAGCAGAGGCCATTGCGCTATGCTATGTTAATGTAGCAGAGGCGAGTGCTCCCTGAGCTGCGCTAGTTAGTTAATTAGGGTTATACAGCCATCTATATAGATGGCTGTATACGGTGATCAGAAGGCCACTTACCCACCTCCGTTTCTGCTCCTTCACTAGATGTGGAGCAACACAGGAAGATGACAGAGCTGGGACGGGGGGGGGGGGGCAAGTTAACAACAACTTTTAGGGGTACACCCCCAAAAGGGGTTGACCCTAAAACTAGAAATCCCCCTGTTTTATTTTAAAACTCTAATGCTTTATTCAATCCTTTAAAATAAAAGAAGTAAAAAAATGTGTAAAGTGCTGTTTACATGGATGGCTAGCACCTCATTTTAACAGCAGCCGTATATGCCAGTTTAAAGGGGTACTACTATGGAAAACTTTTTTTTTTTTTTTTTTTAAATCATGGTGCCAGAAAGTTAAACAGATTTGTAAATCACTTCTATAAAAAAAATCTTAATCCTTCCAGTACTTTTTAGGGGCTGTATACTAAAGACAAATCCAAAAAAAGAAATTCATTTCCTGTGATGTCCTGACCACAATGCTCTCTGCTGACCTCTGCTATCCATTTTAGGAACTGGAGAAAATCCCTATAGCAAACATATGCTTCTCTGGACATTTCCTAAAAGGACAGCAGAGGTCAGCAGAGAGCATTGTGGTCAGGACATCACAGGAAATGCATTTCTTTTTTGATTTCTCTTTAGTATACAGCCTCTAAAAAGTACTGGAAGGATTAAGATTTTTTAATAGAAGTGATTTACAAATCTGTTAACTTTCTGGACCAGTTGATTTATAAAAAAAAAAGATTTCCACGGTAGTACCCCTTTAAACTAAATGTGTATGTCCACAGCACACAGTGAATGACCATAGAGTTACCCAATGTTTATCTGGACAGACACAGTAATTCATCTGAGCATAGGATGTGTTTTTAAACAGCACTTTACACGTTTTTTTACTTCTTTTATTTTAACAGGCTGGCATTATTTAGGTTGGGGAGGGATAGTAACAATGGTCCTCGCTCACCATGGTAACATTTGGCACTCTGGGCCTGTTGGTATCGGCTCTTCCCGGTACCCCTGTGGCGGTGGGTACAAGGGAATAATTGGGGGTTAGCGCTAGCTGTTTTTGGGGCTAACGCTAAGCCCCGGCTTAGTAGTGGACTCCGTCTATAAGACAGCTTTAACTACTAAGCCTGTAAAGTAATTAAAAAAACACACACAAGTAAAAACATTTTTATTAGGAAAATTACTCCCCTCGTTAACCATTTTATTTGTACAAAACAAAAAAAGTGCAGTTCATCGTCGTAGTCCACCGAATCCAACGTGGTCTTCTGCATTCAGGTATCTGGAACGAGAAGAGAAGAAAAACTCAAAAAAATGGGTTAGAACATTTTTGGGGGTTCTTCCCCTGGAGAGCCTAACTTACCACCCCCGTTCCAGCTTTGTCATCTTCCTGTGTTGCTCCATGTCTAGTGACAGAGCAGGAACAGAGGTGGGTAAGTGGCCTTTTGATCACCGTTTACAGCCACCTATAAAGATGGCTGTATACCCCTAATGAACTAACTAGCGCAGCTCAATGTGCACTCGCCTCTGCTACATTAACGTACAATGATGTACTTACCTCTGCTACTTTTGCAAAACTACAACTCCCATCCTGCCTGGACATCCTTTGGCTGTCTGGGCATGCTGGGAGTTGTAGCCCCTTCACTGTATTACTAAGCTAAGCTACACCCTATGCTACACTCTCTAAACTACGCTTTATCTGCCTGTAAAATGAAGGTAGCTACACTACACCTGTATAAAACTACGCTATGTTAACTACACTACACCTATGCAAAACTGTGCTAACACTACACTACACTAACTACACCAGACCTGTATAAAACTGCGCTAACACTACACTAACTACACTACATCTGTGTAATACTACACTAACACTACGCTAACTACACTACACTACACCTGTAGAAAACTTCGCTAACACTATGCTACGCTAACTACAGTACACCTGTGTAATACTACACTAACAATATGCTAACTACACTACGTCTGTGTAATACTAAACTAACACTATGCTAATACACCTGTGTAATACTGCACTAACACTACGCTAACTACACTACACCTGTGTAAAGCTACTCTAACTAGACTAAAACTGCGCTAACACTACTCTACGCTAACTAGGCTAAAACTGCGCTAACACTACGCTACGCTAAATACGCTAAAAGTGCACTAACACTATGCTACACTAAGTACGCTATAACTACGCTAACACTACACTACGCTAAATACGCTAATACTACACTACGCTAAATATGCTACAACTGCGCTAACACTACGCTACACTAACTACGCTAAAACTGTGCTAACACTACGCTACACTAACTACTCTATACCTGTGTAAAACTACAACTCCCATCCTGCCTGGACAGCCTTTAGCTGTCTGGGCATGCTAGGAGTTGTGGTCCCTTCACTGTAAATCATGTAAAACTACAACTTGTTGTAGTCTCTTTACTTTAAAACCTATAACTTACCACCTTTCACTATAAAACCTAAGCTACTCTAATTACATTACAATCTAAGCTAGTTACGCTACACTAATGTTAAAAGGTAGCTCCCACCATCCATTTTTTTTTCTTTCTGTCCCTGCCTATTGCCCATCTATCCCTAACCCCCTCCCTCCCTTTACATTTTTATTTTTACTATATTAAAATTGCTTTTTGTCTGCCTGGTAGTGTGCTCACTACCAGGCAGACTTCCCCAGTAGGCGTGACGTCACTGATGCCTGTTGGGGCTGACACTTCCGCCCTTAGTTCACTATACAGGGTGCCTCCAGCTGTTTCACCACTATAACTCCCAGCTTGCCCTGACATCTACTGGCTGTCAGGGCATTCTGGGAGTTGTAGTGGTGAAACAGCTGGAGGCACCCTGTGGTGAAAACAATAACTTTGTTAGCGCAGCAGTGCTACACCACTCCCGCTCCCCCCCCCCCCCCCCTTGAGGAACAGAGTTCAGGAGTGGAGTGGTGTGCAGGAGTTCAACCGTGCAGGAGTTCAAGAGAGCAGTTGAGTTCAAAGTGAAGAATCATCAACTCATTTCAGTCAGAGTACAGAGTGGAGAAATATCAAGCCTTTACTTCAGCCTTGATCAGAGAATTCCTAAAGGACAAGTCACTATCTTCAGGTGAAAAGCCACAAATCTACCGACACTTCAGTAAGCGACTTTAATCTCAAGCCTAATATAGCGCAGAGCTAAAACTCCTAGTCCGGCCGTAAGAGCCAAGCATATATGCAATATCAAGTCCAGGCACTGCAAGCTGTGTGGTCCTCTAGAGACTGTCTGTTAACCCTTTGGGAGACTTTGGTTGAGTGCTCTGAAGATTGTACCAACTATCTTCAAGTTAGTAAAGCCTCCGTTAAACTGCAACCTAGTGTGGAGTCATTTCTTTCCTTGCTAGCCTGTGGGGAGACGGAGTTCCCCGGACCTGTAGTATCCCGGGAGATACCAAGACTACAGTGGTGTCACGTGACATTAAGGGTTAATACCATCCGACCCTGGGTTACTACCCCCAAGAACCAAGTAGCTAACCCCAGCGTAATGGTGGTTGCGGACCTCACACGTGGCCACCACAAAGTTTTTGGCATCCACGAACAGGATACGGGTGTACGCCTTAACTATTCAGCCACTAAATCAAGTCCTTCCCCCAAGTCTGAACTGTGTACGGGACTGTGTATTGAAAAAAATTTATCTGCCGAGGCGCAAATACAAGTGGTGGGGAAGGTGAAGGAGAGACTGTTAGCTGCCAGTACTAAGTGTAAAAAGTCCATACCTGAAGGGGTTAAATTGTTTCCACCATTTCCTGCGCGCAGGATCAGTCGCAGCTCCGCCCAGTCAACCCCCGGCGGTGACTCCTCTTCAGTGTGTGAGCCGGAACTTAAGAATCCGCCCTGTGTTGCACAGGGGAAGCATTTACTGACCGGACCAAACAGGAAACTGCCGGGCGCAGCCATAGCAACGCGTCCGGTGATCATCACTGAAGCTGCAGAAGATCTGCAAGTATCCGCGGCAGCGCAGGCTGAGTACGGAAGCCTCCGATACCTCCAGCATTAACCCCGGGCTGCACGGCACGCAGACACCCCCGCAGCATCCAGCCAGCTTAAAGAGATGGCACACTCAACGACGGTGCACTCAACGACGGCGCACTCAAAGACAGCGCACTCAAGGACGGCGTTCTCAAAATTCCTTAAAGCGACAGCGCACTCAATCAAGTCGACAAGATGTCAGATCCAAGATCACCAGACGCAGGTGATGTTCCAGATCCTCTTGCGGCTCCTGTGCAGGCTATCCCTCCGGGATCACCCCCGGCTAGGTCCCTCCCTCCAAGTGTCACTTACTCAAGCCACAAGTACATTACCTGGGCCATGTCATCAGCGCTGAAGGGGTCCAACCTGACCCAGCTAAAGTGGAAGTCATCAAGAACTGGCCTACCCTACGCACTGTCAAGGATATCAGGAGCTTCCTAGGATTTGCGGGGTATTATCGCCGCTTTATCCCTCATTTTGCCCAAATTGCCGAGCCATTGACCTCTCTCTTGCGAGGCACAGCGAGAGAGAATTATAATGGGAAGCTACCTGTGAAATGGGCTAAAGAACAAGAGGTGGCCTTTCAAGCCCTGAAACATCTATTGACAGAGCCCCCCATCGTGGCCTATCCGGATTATACCCAGCCTTTCCGACTGTATACAGATGCCAGTTTTGAAGGGCTAGGGGCGGTGTTATCCCAGATGCAAGGGAAACAAGAACAAGTGATAGCTTACGCCAGCCGGAACTTGCGAGGAGCCGAGAGGAATGATTACAATTACAGTTCATTCAAGTTGGAGCTCCTGGCCCTCGTGTGGGCGGTCACCAAAAAATTCAAGGACTACTTGGTAGCAACCTCGTTCACTGTTTATACCGATAACAACCCCCTGGCTCACCTGAACACCGCTAAACTAAGGGCTCTGGAACAAAGATGGGCCTCCAGGCTGGCCAACTATGACTTCTCTATTAAATATCGAAGTGGCAAATCCAATGTCAATGCGGATGTGCTATCTCGAATGACTCCCGGTGAAGATCCCCCGGTGGAGGACAGGTGGGAAGATGTGGAGATGCCCCCATTCTATCAGACGTTCGTGAACAAAGATGTTGCAACCACCCTCGAGGGGAGGGAGTCTAGATCTAAAACAGTCCAGGAGGACTTGTATACCTGGAGGACCTTACAAGAAGAAAGTCAGACCATGGGGGATCTGTTAGAGTACCTATTGACCAGAAGGGTACATCCCCGTCTATGCCGGAGTCAGAGTGACTATGAATTGAAGCGTCTGTGGCGCCAGAGAAAAAGGCTATTTGTGCACAAGGGAATGGTGTACAGGAACTTCTTGGACCCAGTGTCTGGCGAAAGGCTACATCAGATCCTGATTCCTCGGAGAGATGCTGCAATGGTTCTGAATGCCTACCATGATCAGTCAGGACACTTTGGGGTTTACAAGACAGAAGCCACCGTCCGACGCCGGTTCTACTGGATTGGGATGAGAAGTGATGTTGAAAAATTGTGCAGTGAATGCACAGTTTGCAGTATCACCAAGAATGGCCGCAAGGATGCCCGAGCACCCCTCCATTCCATCCAGAGTGAGAGGCCTAACCAATTGGTCGCATTGGATCATGTACCCGGTCCGGGTATTCATATGCCCTCACCATGGTGGATCACTACTCCAAGTGGTTGGTAGTTGTGCCAGTCAAAGATCTAACGGCCAAGACCACAGCCCAGATGCTCTACACCCATTGGGTACATATACTTGGATGTCCTGAGACTGTCTTGTCCGACCGAGGACCAGCCTTTGAGGCCCAACTATTCCAGGAATTATGCCAGTTCCATGCGTGTAAGAAACTCAGAACCACTGCTTATCACCCGCAAGGGAATGGACTTTGTGAAAGAATCAACCAGGTGTTCATCCACATGCTGAGAGCTGCATCTGTGTCTCGACCTGAAGAATGGCCTCGATTGATGCCCGAGTTGTTAGAAATTTATAACAATACCATTCACTGCTCCATGGGATACACTCCATTTTATCTAATGATGGGACAAAATGGCCAACTGTCCAAGGACAGGATCTTTGGCCTTCAAGCACCTTTCAACAGCTCGCCACAAGCCTCTATGGAATGGGTCTCTGAACACCAGAAAAGGATTCAAGAAGCAAAAGAGATTGTCAACAAAAAAATGGGTGAGGCACACCATAGACAGCAACAGGACTATAATCGCCATGCCTCTGCCCAGCCATTGCAGATTGGTGACAAAGTTTGGTTGAAGAAATTCCCTAGGACTCATAAATTGGACTCCATTTGGGAAACGGAACCTTATACGGTGATCGCCGTAACCTACCCATACACCGATGTCTACACAGTCCAAAAAGTAGGGTATGAGCCGCAAGTTGTTCACCGGAACCGGATCAAGATGTGTTATAAAGGGGATTTGCCTCTGTTGCCGCCTTCTTTTGCACTCCCAAATCTTCCACCGCCAGTTCAGCCAGCACAAGTCCAGCCATCAAGAACAGTTGAGCCTGAGAGACCGCTCCTAATGTTTGAAGATGATCCTCTTTTCCCTCCAGATCAAACTGCCTTCTTCGGCTACGTGCCAGCCAAGGCTCCCCCATCAACCCCAGTCTTGTTGCCAGAAGCCTCAGAATTTACTCCAGTCATCCATCCACCTGCCTCAAGTTCAGTTCAATGAAAGCGCTGTGGCCAGTCCAGCAGAATCAAGTCCTCAAGAAGAAATTGTTGCTCCAGAAAATTCAGAGATGGTGTTGCGTAGATCCACACGTTCTAATTTTGGACAACCCCCAGCAAGATATAGGGATTAGTCTAAAAACATGTACATAAACATATGTAGATAAACTACATACACATAAGTCAGTATACACTTCAAATATACTTCATTGATAATTCACTACAAGTGTATCTAATGGGTAAACCATTATCAGCTCAAAACCTTTTAACCCTGTTTGTGCACATACCGCCAAGAACCAAGTAGCTAACCCCAGCGTAGTGGTGGCTGCGGACCTCACCCGTGGCCACCACACATGTAGCTGGTTAACTGCCAAAAATGGAGCCTTATCCCCTCCTGGCAGTCAGTGTGGGGTCTCGGCAAGGGCCGGCCTTAGGTGTTCAGGCGCCCTGTGCGAGCTAACAAATATATATTTTTTTATATTTAATCAGTCTCCTTCCCCCTTAATCTGTCCCATGTCACCCTTCACCAGTCCCCTGCCCCCCTTATCAGATGCAGTAAAGCTCCCCCACATTAGATGCAGTATAGTTCCCCACATTAGGTGCAGTATAGCTCTCCACATTGGGTTCAGTATAGTTCCCCACATTAGGTGCAGTATAGTTCCCCCACATTAGGTGCAGTATAGTTCCCCACATTAAGTTGGCAGTATAGTTCCCCCACATTAGGTGCAGTATAGTTCCCCACATTAGGTGCAGTATAGTTCCTCCACATTAGGTGCAGTATAGTTCCCCCACAGTAGGTGCAGTATAGTTCCCCACATCAGGTGCAGTATAGTTCCCCACATTAGGTGCAGTATAGTTCCCCCACATTATGTGCAGTATAGTTCCCCCACATTAGGTGCAGTATAGTTCCCCACATCAGGTGCAGTATAGTTCCCCCACATTAGGTGCCATATAGTTCCTCCACATTAGATGCAGTATAGTTTCCCCACATTAGGTGCAGTATAGTTCCCCCACATTAGGTGCAGTATAGTTTTCCCACATTAGGTGCAGTATAGTTCCCCCACATTAGGTGCAGTATATGCAGTATAGTTCCCCACATTAGGTGCAGTATAGTTCCCCCAAATTAGGTGCCATATAGTTCCCCACATTAGGTGCAGTATAGTTCCCCCACATTAGGTGCAGTATAGTTCCCCACAATAGGTGCAGTATAGTTCCCCACATTACGTGCAGTATAGTTCCCCCACATTAGGTGCAGTATAGTTCCCCCACATTAGGTGCAGTATAGTTCCCCCACATTAGGTGCAGTATAGTTCCCCCACATTAGGTGCAGTATAGTTCCCCACATTAGGTGCAGTATAGTTCCCCACATTAGGTGCAGTACAGTTCTATACTGCACCTAATGTGGGGAACTATACTGCACCTAATGTGGGGGAACTATATGGCACCTAATGTGGGGGAACTATACTGCACCTAATGTGGGGGACATTAGGTGCAGTATAGTTCCCCCACATTAGGTGCCATATAGTTCCCCCACATTAGGTGCAGTATAGTTCCCCACATTAGGTGCAGTATAGTTCTCCACATTAGGTGCGGTGCAGTACAATTCCCCCATGTTAGGTGCAGTATAGTTCTCCACATTAGGTGCGGTGCAATACAGTTCCCCCACATTAGGTGCAGTATAGTTCCCCCACATTAGGTGCAGTATAGTTCCCCACATTAGGTGCAGTATAGTTCTCCACATAAGTTGCAGTATAGTTCTCCACATTAGGTGCAGTATAGTTCTCCACATTAGATGCGGTGCAGTACAGTTCCCCCACATTAGGTGCAGTATAGTTCCCCCACATTAGGTGCAGTATAGTTCCCCACATTAGGTGCAGTATAGTTCTCCACATAAGTTGCAGTATAGTTCTCCACATTAGGTGCAGTATAGTTCTCCACATTAGATGCGGTGCAGTACAGTTCCCCCACATTAGGTGCAGTATAGTTCCCCCACATTAGGTGCAGTACAGCTCTCCACATTAGGTTGGCAGTATAGTTCCCCCACATTAGGCGCAGTATAGTTCCCCACATTAGGTGCAGTATAGTTCCCCACATTAGGTGCAGTATAGTTCTCCACATTAGGTGCGGTGCAGTACAATTCCCCCATATTAGGTGCAGTATAGTTCTCCACATTAGGTGCGGTGCAATACAGTTCCCCCACATTAGGTGCAGTATAGTTCCCCCACATTAGGTGCAGTATAGTTCCCCACATTAGGTGCAGTATAGTTCTCCACATAAGTTGCAGTATAGTTCTCCACATTAGGTGCAGTATAGTTCTCCACATTAGATGCGGTGCAGTACAGTTCCCCCACATTAGGTGCAGTATAGTTCCCCCACATTACGTGCAGTATAGTTCCCCACATTAGGTGCAGTATAGTTCTCCACATAAGTTGCAGTATAGTTCTCCACATAAGTTGCAGTATAGTTCTCCACATTAGGTGCAGTATAGTTCCCCCACATTAGGTGCAGTACAGCTCTCCACATTAGGTTGGCAGTATAGTTCCCCCACATTAGGCGCAGTATAGTTCCCCACATTAGGTGCAGTATAGTTTCCCCACATTAGGTGCAGTATAGTTCCCCACATTAGGTGCAGTATAGTTCCCCACATTAGGTGCAGTATAGTTCCCCACATTAGGTGCAGTATAGTTCCCCCAAATTAGGCAGGCAGGGTTCCCCCACATTAGGCAGGCAGGGTTCCCCCACATTAGGCTGGCAGTGTTCCCCCACAGACATACAGCCTTCAGCCATATACAGTGTATGGCTGGAGGCTGTATGCCTGTGTACTGCCCCACTTCAGTGCTCCGACCACCACTCCGGCCATATCATTAGTTACCGGGACCGGAGAAGTGGTGGTCGGAGCACCGAAGATGACGTCCCGCTGGTCACTTACCAAGCTGGCCAGCACGCGTCCATCTTCCATCCACCTCGATCTTCCGCTCCTCCACGCTCAACGCTATGGGCGCACGCACGTGATGTCCCGGCGTGCGCTATCTCCTGGCGGCCCCTGCGTTTTTAAACTTAACACGGGGCCGCAGGGAGTTATCCTCAATAGTGAAGGGGGGAATTGCCCCGTCGCTACAGGACGGGCAAGCACCAGCTCTGCTCGGGGCCCCGGGCCAGCTCGGGGCCCCAAGCAATTGCTTTGTTTGCCTGTTCTGTAGCGACGGGCCTGTCGGCCGGCCTGTTACACAGCTCGCCCACCCCTAAGGCCGGCCCTGGTCCCGGCTGTCTTTCTGGCACCGGGGTCCAGTAGCAAACAGTCAGGCTGCTGCCATTTAAGGATGGCAGCCTAGTTATTATTGTTTAAAGACGTGAGGCGGTCACTAAGGGATTAAAATGTGGAAGCGTTGATTAGTTGCTAAAGGCAACTGTGCTACTCTACACCAATGTTTTCCAACCAGTGTGCCTCCAGCTGTTGCAAAACTACAACTCCCAGCATGCCCGGAAAAGCCTTTAGGCTGTCCGGGCATGCTGGGAGTTGTAGTTTTGCAACAGCTGGAGGCACGCTGGTTGGAAAACACTGCTGTAAACAGCTTTTGATAATTACTGCAATGGTCTCGTGTAATGCAGCACACACAACTCCAGTACACAGATATCACTGACACAACTGGGATTGTAACAGAGCACACTACACACACAGCTCTGCAGCACAGACTCATAGTTTGAGGGGTGTAGTGCTCGTGCTGCTGTGTTTGTGTAGAGTCTGAATGTTAAGGCATGCTGGGAGTTGTAGTTTCGCAACAGCAGGAGGCACCCTGGTTTAGAAACACTGCCCCTTCACATTCATACACAGACTAACAGACGCCCCCCGACTCCTCCCACACACGTGACTGATCACATGGTCACTCATTACGTCACCGAAGGTCCTTCACACCACGAGGACCTGACCTCTTCATTGCAGTAAGTGCAGTGCACTGCCTATTCTCTTGTCCCTGGTGACTACAGGTAGTCTGCCATCAGCTGCCTCAGTACTACAGGTCCCAGCATGCACTGTGACAGCTAATACAAAAGCGGAACCTGTTAGTATGCAGAGATTTCAGCTACTGAATGTATCCGCAGCATGTGTCTGCAAGAACAGATCTCTTACCTGATACATCCAGCCCTCACTATTATACAGATATTACAGAGTAGATAATGTCACTAGGTTCTACAGGAAGAAAGCATATAAAGTAGTCACCTGTAGCAACTTTTAAAGGGGTCTTCCAACATCACAAAATTTAAAGTACAGTTTTAGGGGGCTGGGGTCATCACTACTGGCTAATTCTGTGCCTTCTGTGTGTCAAAAGGAAATTCATCAGGGCTAAAGGTTTTGGGTGTTTAGGATGTACCTCCAGAGATGCAGTGCCATGTGCTCTGCATAGTTAGGTGTGAAGAGATGCAGCTCGAATTGCCATGGCAACTGTACAATGCCCAGCGAGTTCTGTGCATGAGCCCTATTCTTATTAATAGGACTCATGCACAGAACTTTCTAGGTATCCGACAAGTGCCTCAGCAACCCGAGTGGAGAGTAGCACCACATCACTGGGGGTACCCTGCACACCTGCCTTGGCAGATCAGTTTCATACATCTAAGGCTAAGTTCTGTTATTTTATTTTTTTTGTCTTTTTGCCAAATGGACCTTTAACAGGCCAAGGCACAACTGACACAGCCGGGTCTCAACAAGTCCCATCGACTTGAATGGGGTCCGTCGGGTGAATTGAGCGGAGTCAACTCCCGTCCTTCCGACAGACTGAGCGATGGAGCTCCCTTTACCGGAGCACAACAGCAGCGTGAACATAGCATTAAAAGGAAGCAGTTATTGGATTAATGGTGTCTGACAATGGGCAGTATGAAACAGAGACAGGCTCACTTATCACAGTGCTTGAGAAAGGTCTCATTGTGAGACTGAAACATTACACTTATATACTTGATGGGCAAATAAAAAGTAACTTATTTTACATTTTGGAGTGCGGCCTTTCTACCGTGGACGCATATCACATTGCTATAAAATCCTCCCTAAATGCCTGTCCTGGTTTAATGAAGAATAAACTTCCTCTGGGAATGGAGCTCTGGGTCATTTTGGGTGGTCCATGGTGGCTTTTTCCCGCACTACTGGCCTTAGGTGAAAGATTGTCCCCTTTATGCAAGTAAGGAGAAATCTGTTAGTCAACGCTGGCAGACCACCCCAATGACTTGGTGCCTGTTGGTCAAGGTTATATCTAAGCTTTCTCTGAAATGGCGTGGCCATTGAGAGCAGATAAAACAGCATTGTGATAAGGGAGCCTTTCTCTGTTTAATGCTTAAAGGAGTTCATCTTATCCCCTATCCAAAGGATAGTGGATAAGATGTCTGATCGTGGGGATCCTGCTGCTGGGGACCCACGCTATCTCGCAAGCAGCACCCACCTCTGGGAGCTGCATGCAGCGCTGCAGCCTCGGAGTTGCCGGGTCACGATTATGGGGCCAGAGTATGGTGACATCATGACTCCACCTCCCATGTGACGTCTATGGGAGGGGGCATCCTCCGAGGCTACAGCGCTGTGTGCAGCTCCCAGAGGTGGGTGCTGCATGCAAGATAGCGGGGGTCCTCAGTGGGGGCCCCCCGTGATCAGACATCTTATCCCCTAACATTTGTGTCTTAGGGCGGAGTACCCCTTTAAAGGGGTACTCTCCCCCTAGGTATCTTATTCCCTATCTAAAGGTGCAGGTGTCGGTCGTGGGAGTTGTGACGTCACGGCCACGCCCCTCGTGACATCACACCACATCCCCTCAATGTAAGTCTATAGGAGGGGTCATGGCAGCTGCCACGCCCCCTCCCATAGACCGGCATTGAGGGGGCGTGGCCTTGACATCACGACCCCACCGCCCGCTCCAGACGTTCGGAATAAAATGTTCCAAATGCTGGGGCAAGAGTACCCCTTTAAAGGTTATTTCCAGTTTGTCCCATTCTACAGGACAGAGCAGGGTGCTGGTTGGCTAGTGAGAGGCCTGTTGTGGGGGAAAAGGGCTAATGTTTCTCCTTGAGGAGAGTGTCAAAAGGATCTGTACTGACAAGGGGCAGAACCCTAAAACAGCTGTTTGCAGATGGGCATTCTTTCCTTTTGGAGAGATCTCTGGCTTGGCATACATTCCCAGTCAGTTTCCAATACTCTTAGTTGGAGTGAAATGGTGACTTTAATAGAATGCCACTTGGAAAGAGTATGGTGAGAACTGCTTTACATATTTTTCCTCCATTCTCTTTTAAATTATAAAATGTGAACAGAGAACGAGGAAATAAAACATTTTTAGATTAAAATAGACTTGACCTATTTTTATTTTTATATTTTTTTTTTACATTTCAGCAGAAAGAAAATGAGAAAAGTTACACTGCTGGGTCTTTACTCAAGGAGGATTTGCCAAAAACACTTTCTTCGCTTTTCACGCTCAACAGTCAGTTATCCATACCAGGTACTGAAAGGGTCTTTATGGGATATTCCTATAGTTGAATCATGTGGTGTATAGCGGTGATACCTCTTATAACCATTGTAGACTGAAATCCATGAAGTTATGACTTATCCTTTTTTTATTTTACCTCCTTGAGAGAAATGACGAGAATTTGAAGTTAGCAGAAGAAAATGAAGAGAAGCCTCAGGCTTTTTCAGAGACTATAAAAGGCATTCCAAAAAAGAAGCATGCCATACAGATGGTGTACTGTGGCTCCGGATATTATGGAATGCAGGTAAGTAAAGTTTTATTTAGATCTCATATTTTAGGCCTTCTTTTCCTTCATGGCATTTTGAACTGTTTAAAAAAATGTGTGTAATGATGCCAGAATTCTTTAAATGTTTTACAGTGTTTTTACATGTAGTTTTTACATGGGATTTTTGTGTGTGCATTTTGAATGTGCATTTTCCTGATGCTCTTTAGGAAGCAGTATAGTATCTCTGGCACTCCCATAGAGAATGCATGGCATGCCAACCCACCACTCCATGCAGCGGGAAGAGAAACGTCTGTCATGGAGATTGCGCATGGGATCGCAGAGGTCGGGCACATACTGCCCAACCTCTCCCACCACCACGTTTAAAGGGGTATTCCAGGCAAAAACTTTTTTATATATATCAACTGGCTCCAGAAAGTTAAATAGATTTGTAAATTACTTCTATTAAAAAATCTTAATCCTTTCAGTACTTATGAGCTTCTGAAGTTAAGGTTGTTCTTTTCTGTCTAAGTCCTCTCTGATGACACCTGTCTCGGGAAACGCCCAGTTTAGATGCAAATCCTCATAGCAAACCTCTTCTAAACTGGGCGTTTCCCAAGACACGTGTCATCATAGAGCACTTAGACAGAAAAGAACAACCTTAACTTCAGAAGCTCATAAGTACTGAAAGGATTAAGATTTTTTAATAGAAATAATTTACAAATCTGTTTAACTTTCTGGAGCCAGTTGATTATATATAAAAAAGTTTTTGCCTGGAATACCCCTTTAAGGGAAACCTTTTTGTATGGCTGGAATACACCTAAAGTGAATTATATAGTCATAAAGTTCTATAGAGAAAGCAGAACAGAACAAGTGTGAAGTATAACGTTAAGAGAAGGATTAGGCTCTGTTCTTGTCTGCAATGTGAATTTGACCTATACAGAACATATTAGGAATATTTCCTTACGCACCATTGTACCCATAGGCCATTGGTGAAATATATCCCAAAAAACGTGCTTTAGGCTGGTAACATTACTTTTCCTCTGTTATGGCGTGCACAGCTTTCTCTGCTAATCTGAAGACTGGGAAGCCGGACCACTGGAAGCTGATCTCTTGGACAGCTTCAGTCTAGGAAGGTTTGTCCGTGTGAGATATCCCTTTAGGGTACATTCACACATACAGGATCCTGAACAGATTTGATGCGCAGGATTTGTAACTGCAGATTAGAAGTTGTGCTCAGTCATTTCGTTTACATTGAAATCTGCAGCAGAAAATCCTGTACATCAAATCTGCGTACGGGTGAACGTACCCATAATAGGTATGTTATGTAGTTGGAAGAATTTTTATCTTATGTGTGGATGTGTAAACAAAATAAATGTCTTATTTGTTGACTACTTTAATTTTTTATCATTTGAGACAAGCTGACCATGAATTTCTGCTTACTGTCATTATGAATAAAAGATTAAAAATATGAAGGTTAGACATTTTGATTCTCTTTTTTCAGATAAACAATACAATTCCTTTTCCAACTATTGAAGGACAAATTGTTTCTGCACTTGTTAAAGCACAATGCATTCCTGAGATTTGTTCTACTAACTTGAAGAGTGTGCGATTTCAACGCTGTGCCCGCACAGACAAGGTGGGTCAATAGTTTTTTATGGCTTTATTATGCATGCAACATTGTTCTTATTATTATCGACAGATCATATGTTTTTGTATTTATTCTGAGGCACTTATCACTTTTGCGTACTCCTCCTAGATGCCCTCTTTAGCTGTTTGCTCGGCACTGACCTGTTGTTTTAGGTGTCGTTAGGATCTACCAGCTAATGCGGACACATTTTTACATCTGAATTGACTGCAGTTCTGATGACCTGAACCGATAGCTGTCAGTTTGTGTCATTAGACCCGCAGTTGGGCTGGGAGTTGTGGCTTTGATAGGGATGGAAAATTGCATATGTATTACGCAAGTGTGAATCCAGCCTTACCTGTCCTCATTGATGCACAGTGCAATGTTTGCTTTTATCTTCCAAACCATTTGATGTTTAGAGTGGAGGAAAAAAATGTTTGGTGGTATAGTAAAAATAATAAGCTATACTCATCCCGCTCCTCCACTAATGCAGTCTAAGTGGCTCCTGGTCCTCTTTGCTTCTTTCTTGTGACATCAGGGCCATGCAGGAACTGCCCCAATTAGCATACCAGTGGCTGTGGATGCATTGATTTGCTGTGTGAGGGGCAGATCCGGCATGGTCACAATGTCACATTAACTAGAAAGAACAAACAAAAGACCATGAGATTTAACGGCGGGGAAGTGCTATGGGTGAGTATAGCTGGTTTTACCACATCAGCAGCCACATAAAATTTTTTTTTAAAGCTTTGTAAGAAACTCTGCTGCAATAACAACCTCAAGCAGAGTTTGTTTGCAGTTGTCCAACAGAATCCCAGTGTAGGGGTGCACATTGTAAGGATTTTCTCCTGAAGGTTTCTATTCTTCATCGCCCAGGTGTTAAGCTTGCATAATATGTTCATCCCAGTAGTGATGTAAGATGACATGACTTCTTGTGATCCCTGATGACAATGCAGAGTGGAATTGCCATTTGATCTCTTTTATAATAATAATAACAATACTTTGTAAAGGAAAATTATAGTTGTTTATAAGAACTCCTATTACATAGTAGAGTATATATAAAAATTCTCCAATTCACCCAAGGCCTCGAGTTTACAAACTAATGCAAAGACACTGTCAGATTTTCCTACATATGTAAGACCTTGAATTAATGGTTATGATTTTCTAAATTTTTCTTATTTACTAGGGAGTTTCTGCCTTGGCTCAGGTTGTCTCCGTAAGACTCTTTGACCACTGTGAAAATCCTGTGGAGATTATTAACTCTTATCTTCCACCAGAAATTTGTGTCTTAGGTAATAAAGCTAAGTAATATCAAATCCAAATGTTCCCTGATTTATTAAATAACAAATTGCAGCATATTTACATCACCAGGTCCAGCTCCGACACTTCATTCCGCTTTGATGACACACTCCCCCTGCTTCCTCTGATGACACACTCCCAATGCTTCCTCTGATGACACACTCCCCCTGCTTCCTCTGATGACACACTCCCCCTGCTTCCTCTGATGACACACTTCCAATGCTTCCTCTGATGACACACTCCCAATGCTTCCTCGGATGACACACTCCCAATGCTTCCTCTGATGACACACTCCCAATGCTTCCTCTGATGACACACTCCCAATGCTTCCTCTGATGACACACTCCCAATGCTTCCTCTGATGACACACTCCCAATGCTTCCTCTGATGACACACTCCCAATGCTTCCTCTGATGACGCACTCCCAATGCTTCCTCTGATGACACACTCCCAATGCTTCCTCTGATGACACACTCCCAATGCTTCCTCTGATGACACACTCCCAATGCTTCCTCTGATGACACACTCCCCCTGCTTCCTCTGATGACACACTCCCCCTGCTTCCTCTGATGACACACTCCCAATGCTTCCACTGATGACACACTCCCCCTGCTTCCTCTGATGACACACTCCCAATGCTTCCACTGATGACACACTCCCCCTGCTTCCTCTGATGACGCACTCCCAATGCTTCCTCTGATGACACACTCCCCCTGCTTCCTCTGATGACACACTCCCCCTGCTTCCTCTGATGACGCACTCCCAATGCTTCCTCTGATGACACACTCCCAATGCTTCCTCTGATGACACACTCCCAATGCTTCCTCTGATGACACACTCACAATGCTTCCTCTGATGACACACTCCCAATGCTTCCTCTGATGACACACTCCCAATGCTTCCTCTGATGACACACTCCCAATGCTTCCTCTGATGACACACTCCCAATGCTTCCTCTGATGACACACTCCCAATGCTTCCTCTGATGACACACTCCCCCTGCTTCCTCTGATGACACACTCCCAATGCTTCCTCTGATGACACACTCCCAATGCTTCCTCTGATGCGCACTCCCCCTGCTTCCTCTGATGACACACTCCCAATGCTTCCTCTGATGACACACTCCCAATGCTTCCTCTGATGACACACTCCCAATGCTTCCTCTGATGACGCACTCCCCCTGCTTCCTCTGATGACACACTTCCAATGCTTCCTCTGATGACACACTCCCAATGCTTCCTCTGATGACACACTCCCAATGCTTCCTCTGATGACGCACTCCCCCTGCTTCCTCTGATGACACACTTCCAATGCTTCCTCTGATGACACACTCCCAATGCTTCCCCTGATGAC
The DNA here is from genome assembly GCF_029499605.1 of Hyla sarda. Classification (NCBI taxonomy): domain Eukaryota; kingdom Metazoa; phylum Chordata; class Amphibia; order Anura; family Hylidae; genus Hyla; species Hyla sarda. Next base: position 129,050,158 of record NC_079192.1, on the reverse strand, counting down.
ACACTCCCAATGCTTCCTCTGGTGACACACTCCCAATGCTTCCTCTGATGACACACTCCCAATGCTTCCTCTGGTGACACACTCCCAATGCTTCCTCTGATGACACACTCCCCCTGCTTCCTCTGTTGACACACTCCCAATGCTTCCTCTGATGACACACTCCCAATGCTTCCTCTGATGACACACTCCCAATGCTTCCTCTGATGACACACTCCCAATGCTTCCTCTGATGACACACTCCCAATGCTTCCTCTGATGACACACTCCCAATGCTTCCTCTGATGACGCACTCCCCCTGCTTCCTCTGATGACACACTCCCAATGCTTCCTCTGATGACGCACTCCCCCTGCTTCCTCTGATGCGCACTCCCCCTGCTTCCTCTGATGACACACTCCCAATGCTTCCTCTGATGACACACTCCCAATGCTTCCTCTGATGACACACTCCCAATGCTTCCTCTGATGACACACTCCCAATGCTTCCTCTGATGACACACTCCCAAGGCTTCCTCTGATGACACACTCCCAATGCTTCCTCTGATGACACACTCCCAATGCTTCCTCTGATGACACACTCCCCCTGCTTCCTCTGATGACACACTCCCAATGCTTCCTCTGATGACACACTCCCCCTGCTTCCTCTGATGACACACTCCCAATGCTTCCTCTGATGACACACTCCCAATGCTTCCTCTGATGACGCACTCCCAATGCTTCCTCTGATGACGCACTCCCAATGCTTCCTCTGATGACACACTCCCAATGCTTCCTCTGTTGACACACTCCCAATGCTTCCTCTGATGACACACTCCCAATGCTTCCTCTGATGACACACTCCCAATGCTTCCTCTGATGACACACTCCCAATGCTTCCTCTGATGACACACTCCCAATGCTTCCTCTGATGACACACTCCCCCTGCTTCCTCTGATGACACACTCCCAATGCTTCCTCTGATGACACACTCCCAATGCTTCCTCTGATGACACACTCCCCCTGCTTCCTCTGATGACACACTCCCAATGCTTCCTCTGATGACACACTCCCAATGCTTCCTCTGATGACACACTCCCCCTGCTTCCTCTGATGACACACTCCCAATGCTTCCTCTGATGACACACTCCCCCTGCTTCCTCTGATGACACACTCCCCCTGCTTCCTCTGATGACACACTCCCAATGCTTCCACTGATGACACACTCCCCCTGCTTCCTCTGATGACGCACTCCCAATGCTTCCTCTGATGACACACTCCCAATGCTTCCTCTGATGACACACTCCCAATGCTTCCTCTGATGACACACTCCCCCTGCTTCCTCTGATGACACACTCCCAATGCTTCCTCTGATGACACACTCCCAATGCTTCCTCTGATGACACACTCCCAATGCTTCCTCTGATGACGCACTCCCCCTGCTTCCTCTGATGACACACTCCCAATGCTTCCTCTGATGACACACTCCCAATGCTTCCTCTGGTGACACACTCCCAATGCTTCCTCTGATGACACACTCCCAATGCTTCCTCTGGTGACACACTCCCAATGCTTCCTCTGATGACACACTCCCAATGCTTCCTCTGATGACGCACTCCCAATGCTTCCTCTGATGACGCACTCCCAATGCTTCCTCTGATGACGCACTCCCAATGCTTCCTCTGATGACACACTCCCAATGCTTCCTCTGATGACACACTCCCAATGCTTCCTTTGATGACACACTCCCAATGCTTCCTCTGATGACACACTTCCAATGCTTCCTCTGATGACACACTCCCAATGCTTCCTCTGATGACACACTCCCAATGCTTCCTCTGATGACACACTCCCAATGCTTCCTCTGATGACGCACTCCCCCTGCTTCCTCTGATGACACACTCCCAATGCTTCCTCTGATGACGCACTCCCCCTGCTTCCTCTGATGCGCACTCCCCCTGCTTTCTCTGATGACACACTCCCAATGCTTCCTCTGATGACACACTCCCAATGCTTCCTCTGATGACACACTCCCAATGCTTCCTCTGATGACACACTCCCAAGGCTTCCTCTGATGACACACTCCCAATGCTTCCTCTGATGACACACTCCCAATGCTTCCTCTGATGACGCATTCCCAATGCTTCCTCTGTTGACACACTCCCAATGCTTCCTCTGATGATGCGCTCCCCTTGCTCTTGCAGATGACATTCCGAATCCACTACAGCCAAATCCAGAGGCTGCATCGGGTTCAGATCATCATCAGCAGAGCAGGGGGATCGCTTCATCAGAAGAAGTAAATAAATACATCAAAGCGAAATTAAGTGACGCTGCTGGACTCGGTGAGGTGAGTATGCTGCAGTTTGTTATATTACAGCTCTAGAAGGCTGCAGTTTAGTTTTGAAATAAATTGAAACACTTCTTTAATGGACCACATAACCTTTCTTGTCTTCGTCTCTTTTGTATCTAGGTGTAAAAAGAGTGACCAAAGGCTTCAATGCAAAGCTCATGTGTGACGCACGGTCCTATTCTTACACACTGCCCACATTTGCACTGTCAAGGAGTGCTGACTCTGTTCCTGACTCCAGCTTTCGTCTATCTCGAGAAGACTTCTACCACGTCAACAAACTTCTTTCTTTTTATAAAGGAACACACAGTTTCCACAACTTCACAAAAGGGAAATTGTCTGATGACCCCAGTGCACGTAGACACATATACGCAATCTCCTGCTCTGAGCCATTTGTTCGCCATGGTGTGGAATTTGCAAGAATTGAAATCACAGGCCAAAGCTTCATGCTTCACCAGATCCGTAAAATGGTCGGTCTAATCGTAGCAGTGGTGAAAGGTGTCGCTGCCCCGGAGTTTCTTCCTCTGTCAATGAACATAAAAAAGACCAACCTTCCTCTTGCTCCAGCTTTAGGACTGGTTTTAGAATGTACTCATTTTCATTCTCACAATCGACGTTGCCAAACCAGTCTCTCCACCCGGACAATAACTTGGGAAGAATTTCTGCCCACAATTACAGCTTTCAGGGAGGAGAAGATCATGCCAGTCATTATTGAGGGAGAACTGAGCGATCTTTCTTTTTCTTGCTGGTTGCAGCAGTTCAGTGGTTACACATTTTTGTAAAAACCTTTAGTTTGTGTCAATAAGAAAAAAGACAGACTACGGCACAGCTGATATGCAGCAAACATAATCTCCAACTAGCCACTCTCAACACTTTTTTCGTCAAGTTTTTTAGGAAATCTTTTTTTAACTGGATGGCAAACAGATTTGGCTGACACGCAGGGAGTAAGTGACTGTGTAGGCCCTGCACTTTTAATTCCGCCCGGAGTGCCTAGACATCTTATCCCCTATCCAAAGGATAGAGGATAAGATGTCTGATCGGGGGGGCCCCTCAGCTGGGACCCCCGCAATCTCTGTGCAGCACCCCATCATTCGGAACATTTTGTTCCGAACACTTGGAGCGGGCGGTGTGATGTCACGACCATGCCCCTCGTGATTTCACACCACGCTCCCTTAATGCAAGTCTATGGGAGGGGGCGTGGCGACTCCCAAAGCCTTGCATTGAGGGGGCGTTGTGTGACGTCACGAGGGGGGTGGTCGTGATGTCACAACTCCCGCTCCAAGTGTTTGGAACAGGGGTGTGGAAATTTTATAAAAAACTACTTGTCCACGGGACTAAAATGGAGCAAAATCTACTTGTCCCTCATGACGATCCACTTGTCCGGGCCAATTTTCGCTTTTACGCTCTAATTTTTTCCTCCTCGCCCTATAATAGCCATAACTACCTACTATAATGATACCTTTTAATTTTTCAATAACATATATTCTCTGAACCAAAAAATATATATATATTAAGGGAAGTGATATTGAAATAGTAAAAGATAATTTTGCAGATTTGGTGGTTTTCTTTTCTGCGCCATTTACCTTGTGGTTGAGGTAACATGTTAGTTTTATACTTTAGGCGCCTGATTACAGCAATACCAGATTTGTATCGTTTACGTCATGTTTTACTAATTCTGAACGTTTTCTAATTTTTTTAATTGCCATTTTTTAACCCCTGTAGCTTTTTTTTTTTTTCCCGCATACCAGGCTGTATGAGGGCTCATGTTTTGCGCCATAATCTGTTTTCTGTATCGGTACCATCTTGGTATTGATCTGACTTTTTAATTGCTTTTTAACTTTTTTTATGGGATATTATAAAAATTGCAAGTCTGTGGTTTGGTATTTTTATTACATTTACCGTACTGGATACATAATGTTATATTTTAATAGGTTGTACAATTACGCACAAAGCGATACCAAATATGTTTATTTTTATTATGTTTGCATGTTTGTATATAGGAAAAGGGGGTGATTTGAACTTTTAACATGGAAGGGGTTAATGCAGCGGTCTTCAAACTGTGGCCCTCCAGATGTTGCAAAACTACAACTCCCAGCATGCCCGGACAGTCCTGGCATGCTGGGAATTGTAGTTTTTTAACATCTGGAGGGGCACAGTTTGAAGACCACTGGGTAATGTGTCTTTCAAACTTTTATTAAAACTTTTTTTTTTTATTTTTTTTTTTTTTTACACTTTATTACACTTATAGGAGGAATCATTAGATTCCTCATACAGATGAATAGATTCAATTGAACTCTATTAATCTGTGTGCTCTGTGGTCCATTGATAGAGCCTGGTCCAGCCAGGATCTATCAATGACAGAGCCGGGACAGGAGGAAGCAGAGGTAAGTCCTCCGGCTACCTCTATAGTGGATCTCCCCCCTGCGATCGCGCTGCGGGGGGGGGCGATCCACCCCACTAGCCCACCAGGGAGCATTCACATCTCCCTTTAGATGCCGCTAAAGGGTTAATAGCCAGCCGTGGCGATCACCGCATGCTGGCTATTAGCGGCGGCCCCCGGCTACTGAAAACAGCCGGGGGCTGCAGAGTATGGAGCGGCCAGGAATCCCGAGCCCGCTCCATACAGACTGCAGATCGCCACCGCACTTGTCAGGTCCGGCCCTGCTTGCCCGAAGCCGGGCTAAGGGCCGGACAATTTCACCTGCTCGGCGCCCAAAACTGTTTGTCGGGCCTCGGGCGATAGGAATTCCACATCCCTGTGGGGAGCCCCACCTGATGATGAGATTGGGGTTCCCAATAGGTGTACAGGTCCCCAGATATATATGACACCTAGGGCAGGGCGGTTTACCTGTTCATACTGAATAATGGTAATTTTATATATAAAATTTTCACCGCCCGCACATAAGGATAATGGGGCATCTTCTATGTGCTGGGACCTGTGTGTCACAGTGGGGGAGTGAGCTATGACACTCTGTGCAGCCAGTATACCGCTGTTTCTCCAACCAGGGAGCCTCTAGCTGTTGCAAAACTACAACTCTCAGCATGCCCAGACAGCCATTGGCTGTCCGAGCATGCTGGGAGTTGTAGTTTTGCAACAGCTGGAGGCACCACCTGGTTGAGAAACACTGTGCAGCCAGTATACCGCTGTTTCTCCAACCAGGAAGCCTCCAGCTGTTGCAAAACTACAACTCCCAGCATGCCCAGACAGCCACTGGCTGTCTGAGCATGCTGGGAGTTGTAGTTTTGCAACAGCTGGAGGCACCACCTGGTTGGGAAACACTGGGCAGACAGTATACCGCTGTTTCTCCAACCAGGGAGCCTCTAGCTGTTGCAAAACTACAACTCCCAGCATGCCCAGACAGCCATTGGCTGTCCGAGCATGCTGGGAGTTGTAGTTTTGCAACAGCTGGAGGCACCACCTGGTTGGGAAACACTGTGCAGCCAGTATACCGCTGTTTCTCCAACCAGGAAGCCTCCAGCTGTTGCAAAACTACAACTCCCAGCATGCCCAGACAGCCACTGGCTGTCTGAGCATGCTGGGAGTTGTAGTTTTGCAACAGCTGGAGGCACCACCTGGTTGGGAAACACTGGGCAGACAGTATACCGCTGTTTCTCCAACCAGGGAGCCTCTAGCTGTTACAAAACTACAACTCCCAGCATGCCCAGACAGCCATTGGCTGTCCGAGCATGCTGGGAGTTGTAGTTTTGCAACTGCTGGAGGCACCACCTGGTTGGGAAACACTGTGCAGACAGTATACCGCTGTTTCTCCAACCAGGAAGCCTCCAGCTGTTGCAAAACTACAACTCCCTGCATGCTCGGACAGCCAATGGCTGTCTGGGCATGCTGGGAGTTGTAGTTTTCCAACAGCTGGAGCCCCACCTGATAAAGAGATAGGGGTTCCCAATTGATGTACAGGCCCCCAGATATACATGATCACCTAGGTAGGGTTCCTATTTAAACAATTATACCCCCTTAAAAATATCTCTATGGACGTTTTACACTTACTGCTGCCTGTAAAGATCGCAGGACCTTGCCGGGGGATGCACGATGCGCGGGCCGGGGGATGCGCGATGCGCGGGCCAGGGGATGCGCGATGCGCGGGCCAGGGGATGCACGATGCGCGGGCCGGGGAATGCACGATGAGCACGTCAATTGACGTCATCCCAGGCGCCGCACGGGACGTCAGCGTCACGCCGCTGCCTATGCGTCCCGGCGTCCTGCGCTTCCTATGACGTCACGGATAGTGTGCACCGCTTCAGGAAGGAGGCCGCAGGTACAATACACACGCTGCGCACACATTTAAAATTCTTCCGGCATTTAGCGCTGCTTGCCCGAAGCCGGGCTAAATGCTGGAAGAATCCACCTGCCCGGTGCTCAAAACTGCATGTCCCGGGCATCGGGCTATATAATTTCCACATCCCTGTTGGAACAAAACGATGGGGCAGCGAAGTACCCCTTTTCTTATAAACTCTACGCAATTGGTTGTGAGTGCTATGTTTTCTTTTTCTACTTATACATTGATAACCTTTATTTTACGATAATTTAGAACACTTTCTGGGCATCAGATGACTTCAGACTGCCATGGGTGACATGTGAGCTGATACTCCATTATTACAGATATTGAAGTTGTGTTCCATCAGGAAATTCCTCTTTCATAAGGATGTTCGTACTGAGGGGATCAGCTGTCATTACCACCAGAAGTAGTGTAAGATCCGTAGAGGCCATATTACTGATTCTTTTGTATATGTTTGCCATATGGCATCCACTGTACTTCAGTATGCATTTGAAGAATTCATACAAAAAAAAAAAGAAAAATTACCTCCATCTCAATCTTTGTTTAAAATTCATATTAATATACAAATAAATAATTAAATGGCACCAAAACAGTCCACTCAGGATAACATACAGAGAAAAGGCTGAAAAAAATATCAAAAGGTAGAGAGAATCCTACTATTCCATAAATAATAACAATTTGAGACAAAAAGGTTTCTAAAAAATATGGGAAAAATATTAAAAATTGAAACAACTTTTTTTCTATTCTTCGAATAAAATCTAAATGTTATAAGGGTCATAATATTGCCGTGTCCCGGTACAGAACGTGGCTCTGTACAGTTCCTAAAGTCCCCTCATGTAGAGTCCCTCAAGTCCACAGGGCTCTCCTGCAGGTTCCCCCTAGGTCACTATTGTGGTATATTACTTATGTACATTTATTATAAGTATTGTACAGTGGATATAAGCAATGTGTAAAGGTTATTAGGAGGTTTAAACTGTATAGGACCTTCCTAAGGTCATGTGATATGGTCATGTGATGTGTGATCACCTGATACCTAGAGTTCCAGAGGCACAGGCAACCAGCTACCAATGGGCTTTAGTCCAGCCCCCTGATATATAGGGCTGTAGTTTCCACACTAGGTCTTTTAGTTCCGGGACACCAAAGCAAGCACAAGTCCTGTAAAAGTTCAGTCCAGTACAGCTAGGCCAAAGCCTACAAGTCTGCAGCCACATCTTATCTATAAATATATGCCATTTCTGGGTTGGTGGTCGGCGGTGCCCTACACCAAACAACCATATTCTGGCATCACGAACAATAGGGGTTAACAACATCTTGCCCAAGGGGTTAATACCATCTGGCCCCACCACCTACAACGCTACTCCCCGTGGTCCCGCCATACAGCGTGGGTCACCACAATATATTGATGCAAATAAGTTTATGTTTTTATTTTAATTTTTTTTTTTTTGCTTTATTGTAGAACAGTGTGAAAACAATTAATCCCAAAAATGAGTGGAACATAGTTTTTTTTCCCATTTTCACCCTACAAATTTTTTGGGGGGTTTTGCCGTACTTTTGGTAAAATGAAGCATGTTATTACAAAGTACAAATGCTCCCACAGAAAACAATCCCTTTAGGCTAGCTTTACTTGCATTGTTCAGGGCCTCCATTGCAGAATCTATCCAAACAGCTGGACAAAAAAGGCAGCATGCAGTACAGTGGTCCCTCAAGTTACAATATTAATTGGTTCCAGGACGACCATTGTATGTTGAAACCATTGTATGTTGAGACCATAACTCTATGGAAACCTGGTAATTGGTTCTAAAGGCACCAAAATGTCATCCAAAAATAGGAAAAAAGTGAGAATTAAAGAAAAATAAGTAGATAACTAATATAGATAAAGCAAGTCCGTACATATAAAAGAAAGAAAGATCTGCTGGGAGCTGTAAATCACTGTCTATGTCAGTGTTTCCCAAGCAGGGAGCCTCCAGCTGTTGCAAAACTACAACTCCCAGCATGCCCGGACAGCCTTTGGCTGTCCGGGCATGCTGGGAGTTGTAGTTTTGCAACAGCTGGGGTACCCTGCTTGGGAAACACTGGTCTATGTAGAGGAAAGGAGCTATGTACAGTACACGCAATGTCCTAAAAAAGTAACATGGCGTCGCCCTCACCTGGTGTCCAAAGGCGCAGCTTACCCTGGGACAGGTAAAGAGTACAGAACATGTAATACCTCCCTGTACTGTAGTGGGCGCTACCAGACACCAACACTTCAGTAATACAGGTGTTTTAGCGGTAAATTGCCCATTCTGATTGGTCAGATCTTCCAGCCATTGATGCGTTTCACAGATCTGGACTGTCCGTAGCATTGTATGTTGAGTCTGGTTTCAACTTACAATGGTCCAGAAAAGACCATTGTATGTTGAAACTATTGTATGTTGAGGCCATTGTACGTTGAGGGATCACTGTATTTTTTTCCATATAGATCCATTCAAATGAACATACTGGAAACCTGATGGATCTCATTAGAATCAATGGGGTTTGTTGGGCTCCATTGGTGTTGCATAGTGGACTGACCAGCTTACTGCTATATGCAATGGAGGTTCTGAACTGAGTATCCAACAAAGATCTCATCCTTAGTCTTATATGGCTCTGTAAATGGTAAAATAAAAGCGAAGTGGAAAAAATGTAACAACCACAATGGAAACCTGCTGCTTCCTTGAGAGGTTAAAGAGTAAAATGATACAAAACATACATTTAAAATTGATACAAACATAAAGTGCGATCTACCTTTAAAAAGGTAGAGAAAAGGGGAGACTGGCAGTGATGCCCACTGTAATAGCTGGGATCAGAGTAACCTGTTGTACCAGATGATTAACCCCTTAACTATGTTCTTCAGTGATCCCAAAAGAAGTTTATTGGTGGAAGCATTCCAAAGCCTCTAGAAAGGCTCAAATGTCTTGATCAAAGGCTTATAAAACTCCCGAATATAAAGTGTGATATAATGTCTGCTGTCCAGCACAGGAGTTACTCAAGGGTTAATGTGGGGCGCAGACCCCTCTGTGTTTATAGTCATAAGGTGACCGGAGCAGTGCGAGCTGTCTGGGGGGAGGCGGGGGGAGGACTGGGAGACATGAGGTGAGGGGAGGGACCTGCAGCCGGATCCTCCCCCCTCCAGCTGGCTCCCTGTCATCTCCAGTGCCAGGACCTGTGCGGGCACCGGCTTTGCGCCCTCTTCGTGCCCATGGATTACACGGGGGCGGCACAGGCTGCGGCGGATAAACTGCTCTCCTACCGCAAGGACCAGGACGGATGGAGACTCTGCAAGAAAACTGTAAGGACGGTTGGAGGGACTACACCTCCCAGCATGTCCTGGCTTATTATAAGGCTCTGAGGGCATGGGAGTGGGGGTGTCACAGCAGAGGGCTCTGTGGTATATCGGGGTATAAGAGGCGGCCGGGTGTGAATGACGCCCATCTACTATTACAGAAACTCAGCTCATCCTTATAACCGCAGCCATTGGGTAATAAGAGTGCATGACATCTGCATCACCGATACCGTGCACTGCCTGCTGCTATATACTGTGTCTGGTCATTGTGTCTGGCTGGATGTGTATCTATCTCCTATCTATCTATCTATCTCCTATCTATCTATATATCTCCTATCTATCTATCTATCTATCTATCTCCTATCTATCTATATATCTCCTATCTATCTATCTATATATCTCCTATCTATCTATCTCCTATCTATCTATATATCTCCTATCTATCTATCTATCTATCTATCTATCTCCTATCTATCTTATAATCTATATATCTCCTATCTATCTACCTATTTATCTTACACCTATTTGTGTATCCCATCCAGTTCCTTATTGGCTCAAATGGGGCACAGCACACAGGCACCCTGAGTAACTGGGGGCAACCATGCAGGAAGAAAAATGTGAAAGGGAGTACAGCCCAGCACAGTACAGCATTCCCTTCATCTTTGTGATCGGTGGTGGTCTGCACAGTACAGCATTCCCTTCATCCTTATCTGTCATGGTCTGCACAGTACAGCATCCCCTTCATCCTTATGATCGGTGGTGGTCTGCACAGTACAGCATTCCCTTCATCCTTATGAACTGTCATGGTCTGCACAGTACAGCATCCCCTTCATCCTTATGATCTGTGATGGTCTGCACAGTAAAGCATTCCCTTCATCCTTATGATCTGTCCTGGTCTGCACAGTACAGCATTCCCTTCATCCTTATGATCTGTCCTGGTCTGCACAGTACAGCATTCCCTTCATCTTTGTGATCGGTGGTGGTCTGCACAGTACAGCATTCCCTTCATCCTTATCTGTCATGGTCTGCACAGTACAGCATCCCCTTCATCCTTATGATCGGTGGTGGTCTGCACAGTACAGCATTCCCTTCATCCTTATGAACTGTCATGGTCTGCACAGTACAGCATCCCCTTCATCCTTATGATCTGTGATGGTCTGCACAGTAAAGCATTCCCTTCATCCTTATGATCTGTCCTGGTCTGCACAGTACAGCATTCCCTTCATCCTTATGATCTGTCCTGGTCTGCACAGTACAGCATTCCCTTCATCCTTATGATCGGTGGTGGTCTGCAGAGTACAGCATTCCTGTCATCCTTATGATCGGTGGTGGTCTGCAAAGTACAGCACTCCCTTCATCCTAATGATCTGTCATTGTCTGCACAGTACAACATTCCCTTCATCCTTATGATCGGTGGTGGTCTGCATAGTACATCATTTCCTTCATTATGAACTGTCATGGTCTGCACAGTACAGCATCCCCTTCATCCTTATGATCGGTGGTGGTCTGCACAGTACAGCATTCCCTCCATTCTTATGATCTGTCGTGGTCTGCACAGTACAGCATCCGCTTCATTTTTATGATCAGTGGTGGTCTGAGAGGTTGGATGCCAATGATCATCAAGTAATGGCACATCTTGGCAATATATCAACACTTTGAGATAGGAACCTCTCTTAATATCACCTCTTCCACCCCTTCCATACATGTCACCCACTAAGGCTGGGATGCTTCCAGCTTTCACATCAGGTGTATACAGTAGCACAGGCGCAGATCTATTTGCAGGCAGCTGTAAGTGAGATCTGTAGGGCCGATAGCATCATGAATATTATTTTCCGAGGGATTTTAATAGTAATATTGAGGGAGATTTATCAAAACCTGTGCAGAGCAAATGTTGAATAATTGCCCATAGCAACCAATCAGATCGCTTCTTTTATTTTTGGAAAGGATTCTAAAAAATGAAAGAAGCAACCTGATTGGTTGCTATGAACAAAGGGTCTACTTTTCTTCTGAACAAGTTTGATACATCTCCCTAATTTTTTTAAGGGAATCACTTTCATGCTGGCTTTACCGTGAGATTGGTCCCCGGTGGCTTCTCTCTGCCCCACCAGCTCTACCAGCAGAGTAGACAGAAGCCATCGGGGATCACCCCAATGTCTCGTGGTTCCCTTGAAAGAGTTGTAATGCAATTGTGTAATGTAATAGTTAAAGTAAAACCAGTAATAGGAATTTAATAGTTAAAGTAAAACCAGTAATAGGAATGTAATAGTTGCAGCAAACCAAAGCCTCCTGTTAGTATCTTTTACGGGGTCATAAACCCCGTTATATGTAGGTGAATCATTGTCACATGATGATTTTTACGGGCTCTGGAGCCTGGCACTTTAAAGAGTACCTGTCATCAACTAAAACTTTTTATTTGTTCTTCATCAAGTAAAGTTTTGCATATTTGCAATTTATCTTGTTTAAAAATAATCACTATTTCCATGTGCTTTTTATCTTTGAAATTGTGTCCACTAGGGGTCTCTGTTCTATCTATCTCTGCAGTCCCCGCATAGACTTCAGACTTGTGCTGGACTGGCACAAGTCCAAAGTCTGGAAGTGAGAGTGGGGTGGGACATGAGCGCTGCCCTGCACAGCTCTCGCTGCCTGCCTGGCTTTATCAAAACAGTTATTCTGTGCACAGCAGGCAGGACGGCTCCGATCTCCTTTTTCTCTGTATGCCTTGTGCTGTGCATAACAGAGAGGAGGGGCATGACAGCCTGCCTGTCGTGATTGGCTCCCTGTCCTATATGCACTCTGGAGCCCTAGCGAAGGGCGGAAGTGTTACTCGGCAGACTTCAGCTGACATCACACCTGCCGGGTAACGCCCCCTTGATCCCGAGAAAGCTCACAGGCAGTGAGCAAGCCTTGTAAAAGCATTACAAAGGAAATACAGAGCGAAATTGAAAAACTAAAACTGCTGGGGACAGCTAATGAAGAGGGGAACATAACAGCACACAATAGAATATACACAATACACATGGTGGCAGGTACTCTTTAACAATATACATCAAAACAAGCCAGGTAGAGACTATTTGGCATTTTTTTCTAGATAGAAATAGAAAATAAACATAAAAAGCAAAAACTTTGCTAATTTCTGGATATGTTGGGTAGATGCCTGCTGAGATTTATCAAACCTTGACAATATATATGACCTATTATTTGTAGGTCTGGTATAGAATGAGTGTACTAAACATTTTGAGAAATGAAAATATTATAAAAAATTTAGAAACTAAATCTCTCCCATTTTATCTTTAAAGGGGTACTCCGGCCCTAATACATCTACAAAGGATAAGGCATAAGATGTCTGATCGCAGGGGTCCCACTGCTGGGGACTTCCGCAATATGTTATTCAGCACCCACCTTTGCGAGCTCTCTGCAGCGCTGGAGGCTTTGAGTGTGCAGCTTGACGATCACGGGGTGTCACGCCCCCTCCCATAGACTTGCATTGAGGGGACGGGGCCTACGGGGGTGGAGTCCTGATGTCACGATACTCTGGCCCCGTGGTCGTCACGCTGCACACTCGAAGCCTCCAGCGCTGCGGAGAGCTCGCAAAGGTGGGTGATGAATGACAGATTGTGGGGGTCCCCAGTGGTGGGACCTTCGCGATCAGACATCTTAACCCCTGTCCTTTGGATAGGGGATAAGATGTATTAGGGCTGGAGTACCCCTTTAAACTGCAGTTGTATGGAGCTGGACACAGACCTGGGGACCTTAGATGTTGGTTAGATCTATAATCTGATTCCCAATATATATTTGGGAATGAGTAACAATAGCTAGATATTGCAAAGGTTTATTTCAGTCACTAGCCATTGAAACAAATTTTTAAATAAATAAATATTTCAGTAGTATAAAGGGGTATTCAGCCCATAGACATCGTATCCCCTGTCCACAGGATTTGGGATAAGATGTCTGATCGTGGGGGTCCCGTGATCCCCCCACGATCTCCGTGCAGCACCCTGCATTCTGTGCCGGGTGCTGGTCCAGTCTCAGAAAAACTGGGTTTCCGAAACAGAAACGCGATGAAACGCCACGCCCCCTCGTGATGTCACATCATGCCCCCTCCATTCATGTCTATGGTTGGATAGGGGATAAGATGTCTATTGGCAGAATACCCCTTTAAAGTGTTGTGTATTTTCTCTATAGGGTGACGTCGCTGTCTACTGGAGGCCATCAACTGAATTCACTGGCAACGTGTGAGTAATGAAGTCTACATACAGTCATGGCCGTAATTTTTGTCCCCCCTGAAATTTTTAAAGAAAATTAAGTATTTCTCACAGAAAAGGATTGCAGTAACACATGTTTTGCTATACACATGTTTTTGCTATACACATGTTTATTCCCTTTGTGTGCATTGAAACTAAACCAAAAAGGGAGGAAAAAAAGCAAATTGGACATAATGTCACACCAAACTCCAAAAATGGTCTGGACAAAATTATAGGCACTCTTTCAAAATTGTGGAAAAATAAGATTGTTTCAAGCATGTGATGCTCCTTTAAACTCACCTGGGGCAAGTAACAGGTGTGGGCAATATAAAAATCACATCTGAAAGCAGATAAAAAGGAGAGAAGTTCACTTAGTCTTTTCATTGTGTGTCTGTGTGTGCCACACTAAGCATGGACAACAGAAAGAGTAAAAGAGAACTGTCTGAGGACTTGAGAACCAAAACTGTGAAAAAATATCAACAATCTCAAGGTTACAATTCCATCTCCAGAGATCTAGACTTGTCTTGTCCACAGTGCGCAACATTATCAAGAAGTTTGCAACCCATGGCACTGTAGCTAATCTCCCTGGGCGTGGATAGAACAGAAAAATTGATGAAAGGTGTCAACGCAGGATAGTCTGGATGGTGCATAAGCAGCCCCAAACAAGTTCCAAAGATATTCAAGCTGTCCTGCAGGCTCAGGGAGCATCAGTGTCAGTGTGAACTATCCGTCGACATTTAAATGAAATGAAACGCTATGGCAGGAGACCCAGGAGGAATCAACTACATTTTGCCAAAATTAACTTGAGTAAGCCAAAATCCTTCTGGGAAAACGTCTTGTGGACAGATGAGACCAAGATAGAGTTTTTTGGTAAAGCACATAATTCTACTGTTTACAGAAAACGGAATGAGGCTTACAAAGAAAAGAACACAGTACCTACAGTGAAATATGGTGGAGGTTCAATGATATTTTGGGGTTGTTTTGCTGCCTCTGGCACTGGGTGCCTTGAATGTGTGCAAAGCATCATGAAATCTGAGGATTACCAACGGATTTTGGTTCGCACTGTACAGCCCAGTGTCAGAAAGCTGAGTTTGTGTCCGAGATTTTGGGTCTTCCAGCAGGACAATGACCCCAAACATACATCAAAACGAACCCAGAAAGGATGACAACAAAGCACTGGAGAGTTCTGAAGTGGCCACAATGAGTCCAGATCTAAATCCCATTGAACACCTGTGGAGAGATTTTAAAATTGCTGTTGAGAAAAGGCGCCATTCCAATAAGAGAGACCTGGAGCAGTTTGCAAAGGAAGAGTGGTCCAACATTCCGGCTGAGAGGTGTAAGAAGCTTATTGATGGTTATAGGAAGTGACTGATTTCAGTAATTTTTTCCAAAGGGTGTGCAACCAAATATTAAGTTAAAAGGGTTCTCCGGTGCTTTCGCATCTTATCCCCTATCCAAAGGATAGGGGATAAGATGCCTGATCGCGGGAGTCCCGCATTATTGCTTCATGTTTTTGGAAACTAAAATGACAAATAGCCTGAAATCAAAACAGAAAGCAATTGTCTCCACATGAAATCTGTACATCTTATGGTTGGTGTGACCAATCCATTACTCAATATTCATAATTATGTCTTTTATATTTAGATACAAAGGAGAAGGTTTGGTGGCTGGTAAACCAGAAGATGTTTGGGAATGTTTAAAACCAGAGCCTGGTGGCCTGAGAGTGAAGTGGGACAATAATGTGCAGGATTTTCAGCTCCTAGAAACTGTTACCAATGTAAGTATAGAAGAGTCAAATACCGGGAGGTCGTGTGGACTTTGTGGACTGTGTGATAATTCATAACTGCCAGTGCAGTCAAAACTACCCCACTAACTTGATGGACTTCAAAGCGGCACTCCAGGGAAGTATATATATATATATATATATATATATATATATATATATATATAAAAAGCTCCAAATCCTCCACACTATCTGGATATATTCCCTGTAAACCATCCTGCCTGATATACTTGACTCCTTTGGCCCCTGTTGTCTTCTCTGGCTGCTTGCAATTCTTTGCTATCCCTCCCTCCCCTTTCCTACATCTTTCAGCAATCATTGCAGCTCTGCTCTGCCAGTCAGCTCACTCTATGAGAGCAGGCTCCACCCTCCTGCTCTGCGCAGCAGAGATAGATTCAGTGTCTGATTGGCTGAGGCTGCACACACCTCTCAGTTTATAGCACTAAAGGTAGCATCACCCAACAGTGCAGGGCACATGGTCTGTGTCTCTCAGAAACGTGGGGGCTGCTTTCAGAGGGATTTTGAACATAGACAGAGTGAATGGCTGGATGATGTAATTCCCTTTATGCATGTTAGTGACAATTGGGAAACTGCTCTATATAGCTAATGAATGATATTTAAACAATTAAATAGGTTGATGAGAGGGAAGGGAGGGGCTATGGGTTTACATTTCTAATATTTTTACTACTTAATGGGGTACTGCAGTGAAAAATAACTTATCCCCTATACGCTAGGACCCCCCACAATCACCTGAATGGGCCATGACTCTCCGAGGAGCACATGCTCTCGGTCTCTTCTGCACTCCCTTAGAAAATTAATGAAGTGTGTGCTGACCCAGCACGCGCTTCTCTCAGAGAGCCAGGGCCCGTTCAGCAGATGGCAAAAGGGCCCCAGCGGAACCCCCCCCCCCCCTCCCCCGCTATCTGACACTTATCCCCTATCCTGTGGATAGAGGATAATTAACTTTTCGCTGCATTACCCCTTTAAAGGGTCACTCCAGGCAAGACTTTTTTTTTTTTTTTTTATATGACCACAGGTTCTCTTTAAAATATTCATTATATTATAACATGTGGGGTTTTTTTTGGCCAACATTATGCGGTGATGAATTTCATAGTATGTTTTTCGGGAACAAAGCTCCAAATCTCATTATTTTAATGGTACCTACCTTTAAACCACGAACATTATCAAATTAGAGTTATTATCATTCATTATCACACTAGAAATATGTTATTTTGTCTTCTTTAGGACATCACTATTTGCCGAACAGTGACACCAGCAGCAGCCATGGGCATTATATCTCCTCGAGATTTTGTAGATGTGGTAATGATCAAGAGATATGAGGATGGTTCAATAACGTCTAATGGTGAGTACACATCTGTTTGTGATGCCATCATAGTTATGTGCATTGTACATTTACTTTGTCTTTTGAGATTAAATAGTCTTCTGTTTTCTTCTTTTCACATAAAAACAGGCACTTAAATGGTCATTGTTGTTTCAACAAACTTTGCATGAATCAAAAAAAACTAAAAAAACTTTGTACTATATACAATTATCAGAGGGAAATGTTTCTTTCTCCTCTTATCAGACTGCTTTTCTTTTCCTTTGATAAACTTTCATTCACTCTAAAAAAAAGTATGTGTGTGTTTACAGGAAGGACTAGCAGCTCTTGGAGGGATTGGGTTATATGCTGCCCATACATGAATAGGGAGGGGGTGCAGTGGGAGGGGGGATGTGGTAAGAGAGCCAGAAGTTGCAGATAATTTAAAGAGGCTATTTAATAGCTTACTGTGAGTATTAGATCTCACCCCAGGTCTTAAAGAATATCTGACAGCTGTTCACTTGCACTAAACCCAGTATTTTGGCTTATAGTGCAGATGAAGAGCTTTAAAATGAAGGGTAACTTACATTTTTACGTTAGGTATTTCCATAGTTCTACTTGTTACAAGGTCCTTGCCTTTGCGCTCCAGTGCACATTTGAGGCAGGGAGCCAGCTTGCGCAGCTCCCCTGCCTCATCATAATTGCGCCCCCGGGCCGCCACCTTCTGTGAAGTGAGAGCCGGGTGTAGCGAGGGCAGAGCGCTCTTCCCCCCCTTTCTGACTCTCGTCTTGAAAGGGGGCGGGGCAAAATCATAACACTGATGAGGCAGGGAAGTTGCGCAAGCTGGCTTCCAGCATTTAATGCGCGCTCGAGCACAAAGGCAAGGGTCTTGTAGCGTGCAGAACTATGGAAATACCTAATGTAAAAATTTAAGTTACCCTTCATTTTAAATCTCTTCAACCAAACTATAACCCAATATACATGGTTTAGGGTGCGTTCACACGGCCGTTTGCCCCGTTCCGTTTAAAAAAAAAAAAAAACGGATAGAAACGGCTGATCAAACGGGTATCAGTTTTGAACCGTTTTTTAATCCGTCTTTTTTTTTTTTTTTTTAAGTATGAAAAATCAGCCACCTACAAACTCCTGCAGCCAAGACTACTACTACTCCCATCATGGAACAGACTTGTTTCCATGGTGGGAGTAGTAGTTCCTGGCTGCCGGAGTCTTCTGGCGGGGTGGGGAGGCTACATTAGTGCTTGTACTACTACCCCTATCATGGAACAAAGTCTGTTCCATGATGGGGGTAGTAGTACAGGGGCTGAGGGATTGATCGCACCGGGTCTCACTTTTGAGACCCGATCCGATCAGAAGTTATTAAGCAAGGGAGCGGGCGGCACAATGTATTTTACTTTCATTTTTAAATTCCCTGTGGGGAGCTCTGAATGGCTCGTACTGAGGAGCCAATCAGGGCTCCCTGCAGGGATTTTAAAATGGACAATGTATATTAAAAGCGCTGTGGGGGGCAAGATATATAGCGCTATATATCTAGCCCCCCCCCCCAGCGCATTTATAAAGAAATAACCCCCACCAGCGCCAAAAATATATTCCCCTGCCAGGAAATTACTACTCCCATCATGGAACAGACTTGTTTCTATGATGGGAGTAGTAGTAGTCCCACAACACTGTAGGAGTCTGCTGATGTCACCTTTTCTGAGCATGCTCAGATGTAATTACGGATATTTTAAACCCGGGTGCAAACGGATGACATTAAAGGTTCATCCGGCCATAGACTTCAATGTTAAAATTATGATGTCCGTGTTTTCTTCCGTTTTTTTCACGGAAGAAAAAATACTTCATGTGCCGTTTTTTTCTTCCATGAAAAAAACAGAAATGAGTGCAAACGGGTGCACACGGATGTAAACGGATTATAAAAATATCCTATTGACATGAATGGGATTTTTTAAAAACCGTTTTTTAATCCGTTTACAGTCTGCAAAAACGGAACTGAAATGGGGATAAAAAAACGGGGACAGACGGCCGTGTGAGCAAGCCCTTAGTGTGGGTGAACAGCTGTCAGATTGTCTTTAATTCACTGCTTATATGCTAAGTATGGCACTAATATCCTGCTGCTGCTTCCTCTCTTCTGTGGGTGCAGTATATGGGAGACATCATAGCATTATAGCTACTAGTCTTCAATTACTAGCTCCAGAAGAACTTAATATTGAATCCTGCAGAGCAGAAATCTGATGGAAGATTCCATTTACGTGTTATATAATGGCCAGAAATAATGCTACACCTCATGTACACAGGGCAGCTTATCAATAAAAGTCAGCTGAAATAGTAGGTTTACTTTAACCGTTTGCCGTCTAAAGATGAGTCGGCTCGTCCGATTTGAGCCTGCGCCATATCAGCCGGCCCCCAGCTGATTCCTGTTGCTGGGGGCCGCCGTTAATAGCCAGCATGCGGCTATTAACCATTTAGATCGCAGCTGTCAAAGTTTAAAGCGGCGTCTGAAGGGACATTTAAACCATCCCTGGAGGTCCAGTGGGGTAGATCTCCCGACCATCCCCCCCCCCCGCCCCGCAGCGCGATTCCGTGGGGGCAATCCACTATGGAGGTAGCCGCACCTCTCCTGCTGTGGCTGTTCCTGCTCTGTGATTGATAGAGCCTGGCTGAACCAGGCTTTAACAATCAGGTGCAGAGCACACAGATCAATGTGGTTCTATAGAAACACCCATTAACCCCTTCCATATTAAAAGTTTGAATCACCCCCCCTTTTCCCAAATTCCATATAAAAAATATATAAACATAATAATAATAAACATATGTGGTATTGTCGCGTGCGGAAATGTCTGAACTATAAAAATATAATATTAATTATACTGCAAGATCAATGGCATACACATAAAAAAATTCCAAACTCCAAAATTGCATATTTTTGGTCACTTTGTATACCCTAAAAAAATGTATAAAAAGAGATCAAAAAGTCCCATCAAAACAAAAATGGTACCGATAAAAACTTCAGATAACGGCGCAAAAAAATAGCCCTCATACTGCCCCATATATGAAAAAAAAAAAAAAAGGTATAGGGGGTCAGAAGATGACAATTTTACACGTACAAGTTTTGGTGCATGTAGTTATGATTTTTTTTTTTTAAGTAGTGAAATGGGTCTGTATGTGCAAAATTGAAAGCGTTTCAATTTGATTTTTAGAAGGTGATGAGGAAAAAACAAAAGTGGAAAAACCTTGCGTCCTTAAGGGGTTTATGTTATTTTACTCCTGTTTTGGTGGTAACAACAGGGGCAGTAGCATGTTAGAAGGGAGAAGGTGCAGCATCCTAAACTAGGCGTGAGATCTTATGGTGTTAACATAACAGCTTCATTCCTGGATCAGTAGTAATTCGGCAAATTGTTATCTAGTTATAATAACAAATAATGCAGTGAAAAAAAAATTCTTAATAATAATTTTTGTTGTTGTTGTTGTGTTTCGGTATAAAATATATTATCACTTATTTTGTTTATTGTTATAGCAACAAATGTTGAGCATCCTAGCTGCCCTCCCCAGCGACACTTTGTCAGGGGGTTTAACCATCCTTGTGGCTGTTCCTGTGTCCCTGTTCCTGGGTAAGCAAACTAAAAATTTTAACGCTATTTTTGGTGTAAAAATGTACAACTTTTTTTGTAAATCGTTGATAAATTGTTTTATAAAATTAAATATTGGTTTATGGTTTATTTTACAGATTTATATTGTTATGTGATATATATATATATATATATATATATATATATATATATATATATATAGCCCCCCAGAGGAGAGCAGCACACCTGTGGTGTGTGGATGCACGAGTGCAAGCTGCTTGAGGACCCCGGATTCCAGTCCAAAACAATATAGTGGCGAATGAGCAGCAGCACTCCAGAAATGTGAAGCAAATGGTCTTTATTCAGACGACAACGTGTGCGACGTTTCAGCTTGCTCACCAAGCCATTGTCAAGCGCTGTATAATGGGTTGGTGAGCAAGCCGAAACTTTGCAGACGTTGTTGTCTGTATAAAGAAATAAAGACCACCAATTGCTTCACAATTCTGGAGTGCTGCTGCTCATTCGCCACTATATATACATATATATATATATATATATATATATATATATATATATAGGCTATTGGAGGTTCATATGGGAGGTCCAAGTTTTGAAAGGGGTTTCATACAAAATTTGGCTGGTGTTGCCACTCAAATTCGCCAACATTACATATTTTTTTTATTTATTTGTGATATATTTATAATTCAATAAGGCCTTTCTCCTTTGCTATGTGTGGTTACATAGACTTATTGTGCAGTTTAAATACTGTTTTGTAATAATTATTAATATTCACTAACACACCGGTCATCATATATAGCTCAATTTACTACGCTAGTCAGGAATTGTAACATTTAAATTTGCCATTTAACAACAATAAATATAAGAACAAAATGCATGAATCAGATGATGAAGCAAAGAATGGTTAGAACTGATTGAAAAAAATAAAAATAAGTATATATCAGGAATTCCCCAGTTACACTTGAGGTTTTCGAGCTGATCGCCCATCATGGAGATGCAGCAGAATAAACAGTCACTAAAGCATTTGGGGAACATGTCATTTCTACATCCTTTATCATTAACATATTAATGAACGTGCAGATTTTCCGGACAATTAACACTTGGAGGGTTCTATCACTATAATTCAGATTTAGTAGTACTATGGATTGAGTGTCAGCTGATATTTACTACTATATGTTTTACTGTTATTCATCTCCACTAGTCAACATGGCAATAAAAGTGAATGTGTTTAATTTGTTGCTATATTGCATAGTATGTACTTTTTAGCATATTCTTAATGCCAGGCATTTGTCATTGTTGGAACGTTGTACTTGTAAAGCTACCTATAGATATTAGGTGGGGGACTTTGCCATGGCCATTGGTTAGCCTCATAGGAGTTGTTTTAGGACAGTGATCCCCAAACTGTGGCCCTCCAGATGTTGTAAAACTATAACTCCCATCAAGCCCAGACAGCCAGCGGCTGTCTGGGCTTGCTGGGAGTTGTAGTTTTGCAACATCTGGAGGGACACAGTTTGGAGACCACTGTACTATATGATTGGGTGACCATGCAACACAAGCTCAGTTTGGGTCTGCTAGAAGGGGGGGGGGGGGGGTTCTTTACTGTGGCTAAAAGAGAAGTGAGGTAACTTCTTTACAATGTCCATATACCCTAATAGAAAATGTGCACCCCAAATTAAACTCTGCTCAATGCTTGAACATGTGCCGTCCTTGTACCATCATATCCATGCCCTCGTGCCTCAAGGGGCAGTGCATTTTGTGGCCACATAGACATGACATCATAGGGAAGGCAAATATGGACAGCAATGAGCAGGGGCAGAATCATGTCAAGACATATACACTACTCAAAAAAATGTAACTCCAAGTCAATGACACTTCTGTGAAATCACACTGTCCACTCAGGAAGCAACACTGATTGACAATCAATTTCACATGCTGTTGTGCAAATGCAACAGACAACAGGTGAAAATTATAGGCAATTAGCAAGACACCCCCAATAAAGGAGTGGTTCTGCAGGTGGTGACCACAGACTACTTCTCAGTTCCTATGTTTCCTGGCTGATGTTTTGGTCCCTTTTGAATGCTGGCGGTGCTTTCACTCTAGTGGTAGCATGAAATGGAGTCTACAACCCACACAAGTGGCTCAGGTAGTGCAGCTCATCCAGGATGGCTTATCAATGCGAGCTGTGGCAAGAAGGTTTGCTGTGTCTGTCAGCGTAGTGTCCAGAGCATGGAGGCGCTACCAGGAGACAGGCCAGTACATCAGGAGATGTGGAGGAAGCCGTAGGAGGGCAACAACCCAGCAGCAGGACCGCTGCATCCGCCTTTGTGCAAGGAGGAGCACTGCCAAAGCCCTGCAAAATGACCTCCAGCAATCCACAAATGTGCATGTGTCCACTCAAACGGTCAGAAACAGACTCCATGAAGGTGATATGAGGGTCCGACGTCCACAGGCGGGGGTTCTGCTTACAGTCCAACACCGTGCAGGATGTTTGGCATTTGCCAGAGAATACCAAGATTGGCAAATTCGCCACTGGCGCCCAGTACTCTTCACAGATTAAAGCTGGTTCACACTTAGCACATGTGACAGACGTGACAGAGTCTGGAGATGCCGTGGAGACCATTCTGCTGCCTGCAACATCCTCTAGCATGACCGGTTTGGTGGTGGGTCAGTAATAGTGTGGCATTTCTTTGGGGGGCCACACAGCCCTCCATGTGCTTGCTAGAAGTAGCCTGACTGCCATTAGGTACCGAGATGAGATCCTCAGACCCCTTGTGAGACCATATGCTGGTGCGGTTGGCCATGTGTTCCTCCTAATGCAAGACACTGCTAGACCTCATGTGGCTGGATTGTGTCAGCAGTCCCTGCAAGAGAAAGGCATTGATGCTATGGACTGGCCGCCCGTTCCCCAGACCTGAATCCGATTGAGCACATCTGGGACATCATGTCTCGCTCCATCACCAACGCCACGTTGCACCACAGACTGTCTAGGAGTTGGTGGATGCTTTAGTCCAGGTCGGGGAGAACATCCCTCAGGAGACCATCCGCCACCTCATCAGGAGCATGCCCAGGCATTGTAGGGAGGTCATACGGGCACGTGGAGGCCACACACACTACTGAGCCTCATTTTGACTTGTTTTAAGGACATTACATCAAAGTTGGATCAGCCTGTAGTGTGGGTTTGCACTTTGATTTTGAGTGTGACTCCATATCCAGACCTCCATGGGTTAATAAATTTGATTTCCATTGATAATTTTTGTGTAATTTTGTTGTCAGCACATTCAGCTATGTAAAGACGAAAGTATTTCATACGATTAGTTCATTCATTCAGATCTAGGATGTGTTATCTTGGTGTTCTCTTTATTTTTTTGAGCAGTGTAGATAGGTACCTTGGGCCGAATTTATCATTGCCGGTGTAAGCACAGAGTGACAAAGTTGCTCAAATTTTGTGTGCAAAAGTATTAGAGCGCAAAAGGGGTTGTTTGTGCCAAAAAAAATAAAAATGTTACCAACATTTGCCGCTGGTGCAGGGAATGATAAATCCCCCCCTTTATTTATTTATTTTTATGTCAATTTTATTATGTTTTAGAAAAGTCCATTATTTGTACTACTAGCATTGTTTCTTATTATGTTTTTATTTGTATTCCTTTCCCATCTTCTAAACACGTTGGCCTTGTTGAAATAGCAAGTCCTGCCGGTGCTAGGGCCAGTCGAAAATGCGCCTTAGGGGTATATTCACACAGCGGAATTTCCAAGCAGAATCTATGGGAAAAATTCTGCTTGGAATTTCCGTTGCAGCAGAGTCCCATTGTTTTCATGGGGATTCTGCTGCACCGCACAAACTTCAATCAGATGTTTCCGCCACAGAAATTCTTTGATTCCGCTATCCGCCTAAAGAATGAACATGTTCATTCTTTCAGTGGAATCTACTCGGAAATGCATTGCTGTCTATGGAGACGGCGCCGGCAGCACATGCTATTTGCAGAATATCCGCCCTTGTTTTTTCCGGGTGGACATTCTGCAGATTTTCTACCATGCAAACTCTGTTATTTGCATTAGAGAATCATACTTGTTAAAAAAAATGATAATTTTTTGTTGATAATAATATTTACAGTTTTATAATCGTTGTTTTGTTATATAAAATTACTAATGTTATGAAATTTATCATTGATATTCCCTGTGTTCATCTTCCAGGGAACCTGAGAAAACGCAAGTATTAAGTTTCTTCCAGACGGATCTTAGTGGCTACCTCCCGAAATCTGTGGTGGAATCTTTTTTCCCTTACAGCATGACTCAGTTTTACAACAATCTCTCAAAGGCTGTCAAGTCATTGAATGTATGACACACAGAGCACTGCCCATTGTAGATAAATATTCTACTTGGAAGAGGTCAAGGAATTGAGGAAGAACGTACAGCGTTTACACTGTTACAACCTTAGAAAGGCGCGTCGGTAACTGCACTTGAGCTGTACCCTATAGTTACATTTTAAAAAATTCTATGCATATTTATTTTTTTCATTTGCATAGTAGAGCAACTATTTTAGGCTGCTTTCACACTATGAAGTTCACCCGTTAATAAACGTATGTTATTATGTATTATTAACAGACGTTTAATAACGGGTGAATTAAGGGATGCTACAAAACATCCGTCATGTACCGGACACCGGACGTTTTTACACCTCTGCCTACAGACTCCCACAGCCAGGACTACTACTACTCCCATCATGGAACAGACTTGTTTCCATGATGGGAGTAGTAAATCCCTAGCAGCTGGAGTCTGCAGAAAGCTGGGGAGGCTACATTAGTGTTTGTACTACTACTCCCATCATTGAACTGAGTCTGTTCCATGATGGGGGTTGTAGTACAGGGGCTGAGGGATTGATCGCACCGGGTCTCATTTCTGACACCCGATGCGATCAGAAGTTATTAAGCAGGGGAGCGGGCGGCATGCTCCGCAACCCTGAGATCACGATGTATTTTTTACTTTCATTTTTAAATTCCCCACGGGGATCCCTGAATGGCCGGTACTGAGGAGCCAATCAGGGATCCCCCTGGGGTTTTAAAAATGGACAATGTGAGGGAACATATGTAGAATAAAAGTGTTTATTGGGGGGCATAGAGCGCTATATATCTAGCCCTCGCCAGCGCATACTGTGACCACGCCAGCGCGCTTATAAGTATATATCTATACCCCCGCCAGTGCATTCTGTGCCCCCGCCAGCGCGTTTATAAGTATATATCTATACCCCCTGCCAGCGCATACTGTGGCCCAGCGCATACTGTGTGCATTTGTCCTAATTTTCTATTGCAGCTATATGTGACAACCATACCTATCAGAATGTATTCAGCAGCGGCCCGGCCAGATGATCCTGACAGATATACTATTCATGCATAGCGCCGGCAGCTGCATATGTATATAGATGTGCTGGGGGGCAGACATATAGCGTTATCTGCCCCCCCACAGCGCTTCTATATACATATACAGCCGCCGTGATATGAATGAATTGTATACCTGTCAGGATCATCGGCCGGGTGGCTGCTGGATTCGCTCCTGACATATATACTTGTCATATATAGCGCATTTGTGCAGCGTTATATATGACAAGTATATATGTCAGGAGCGCATCCAGCAGCCACCCAGCCGATGATCCTGACAGATATGCAGCTGCCGCTCTATGAATGTCATATATAACGCTGTACAAATACGCTATATATGACAAGTATATATGTCAGCAGCGCATCCAGCAGCCGCTCGGCCTATGAACCTGACAGATATACTATTCATTCATATCGCGGCGGCTGCATATGTATATAGAAGCACTGTGGGGGGCAGATAACGCTATACGTCTGCTCCCCCAGCATATCTATAGACATATACAGCTGCCGGCGCTATGAATGAATAGTATATCTGTCAGGATCATCTGGCCGGGCCACTGCTGAATACGTTCTGATAGGTATGGTTGTCACATATAGCTGCAATAGAAAATTAGGATAAACGCGCTGGCGGGGTCACAGTATGCGCTGGCGGGGGCTAGATATATACTTGTAAATGCGCTGGCGGGGGTCATATTTTTATTAATGCACTGGCGGGGCTAGATATATAGCGCTCTATGCCCCCCCCCTATAAACACTTTTATTATACATATGTCCCCTCACATTGTCCATTTTTTAAAACCCCAGGGTCATCCCTGATTGACTCCTCAGTATCGGCCATTCAGGGATCCCCGCTGGGAATTTAAAAATGAAAGTAAAAAATACATTGTGATCTCAGGGTTGCGGACCATGCTGTCCGCTCCCCTGCTTAATAACTTCTGATCGCATCGGGTGTCAGAAGTGAGACCCGGTGCGATCAATCCCTCAGCCCCTGTACTACAACCCCCATCATGGAACAGAGTCTGTTCCATGATGGGGGTAGTAGTACAAACACTAATGTAACCTCCCCAGCCACCGGCAGACTCCTGCAGTGGGGAATTACTACTCCCAGCATGGAAACAAGTCTGTTCCATGATGGGAGTAGTAGTAGTCCCTCAGCACTGCAAGAGTCTACTGATGTCACCTCTTCTGAGCATGCTCAGTAAAAATAATGTCCGTTATAATAACGGGCATTAACGGGTGTATTTTCTAACGTATGTTGGCCATAGACTTCAATGTTAAAAAATAACCTACGTTAATAGACCCGTTTCTTGTGACGTGCGAAAAATTTGTGCATGTCCCGTTATTTCTCCCGTCACAACTAACGCACGTTAGTCATGACGGGCTATAACGTGTGACAAAGGGTAAACGAAAAAAGCCATTTACTTGAATGGGGTTGTTTAACGTGTGTTAATAATTATGTTTCAAACGTACGTGTATTAACGGGAGAACCTCATAGTGTGAAAGCAGCCTTACAATGAGTGTCTGTTGTAAATGTTTTTAATATTAAGATTAATTTAGTATCAAGATTAATTAGCCAAAGTATGCTAAGGACACAATAAAAAATATTTAATAAGATTCTTGTGCAAAGCCATTTGGACAGACATATTCGGTGTGGAAAAGCAACATCTCTATTGCAGATGAGCCTACATATAGTGCCAAACCCATAATTAGCATCTGGGAGCTGGGAAAACATCGCTATGTTCAGGTATATATGCACCAAATTTGTAATAACACACACAACCTGAGGACAGGTGAGGTGCTGTTTTTGGAAGAACAACATACACAGAGGACCTAAAAATGACCATGGTTAGAATATACTGTTTTTTGGCTTTTAACTTTTTTATTTGTTCGGTATTCTCACTTCCATGCATGTTTCACTGCTGCACAGTGTTTTTTTTTACTTATGCTGGATGACCCTATGACTGTGGTCTCCAAACTAGGGACCTCCAGCTGTTGCAGAACTATAACTCCCAGCATGCCCGGACAGCCAAAGGCTGTCCTGGCATGCTGGGAGTTGTAGTTTTGCAACAGCTGAAGGTCCACAATTTGGATCCTTTAATCAGTTTAATGTAACCTATGTTTGCTATGAGCCAGTGTTTTTCTATTTTTCAAATTAGATATTGTTTACTATGTCAATGTTCTTTTATAAGGCTAAAGTTATTGCTTTTGCCAAGAAAATATTTCTTATGGCAAACAACAGGGTGACTGAGAATTATAGGGAGCCAGTCCAAGAGCAAGTAGAAAATGTACTTTGACTGCTTTCTGATTGATGTCAGACAACTCTGTAAGCATACTCCTTTTGCAATGGGCATTTATGCTTTAAATAGTAGTGATGTTTGACACTGTTTTATACCCTTTTCAATTAATGTAAAAAAATAAATATATAAGGGGAACCCCTCCCCCCACCTTGATCTCAAAAGGGGCCTGAGTACATGTGCTGAGTGCTTTGTTTTTCAGCTTTGGGTACAAGGTATCTGAGGTTTTTGGTTCGTTATATCAAAAGTTATTCCACTACATGTATCCCATGTGCCTGCCTTGTTATGAATGGAATGGTTCTTGGTTATGTCCCACAGTGTTCCTCAGAAGCCTGGGTCATGCATGCTCAGTTGGTTTTCCTGTTCACCATCCCTGTGAAGTGCCTCTTCTGCTCTTTCAGTTTGCCTGACACAAGCACAAGTATTGAAGAGAAACATTTCTCCTCTCCCATGCTGTCACTTCACTTTTCTGCACTGTCAGTTTCCCTGACCCTCTGTCTGACAGCCTGATATTGTATATTATGCTACATAGACAAGTTTCAGCAGTAAAAAAAAAAGTGGTGGGGTGGAGGATGACATTCTGCTTCTTCCCCCCTTCCCCCTTGTTTATTGCCAAGACTTGTTCATACATCACAATATGCAATATTAGGCTTCTGGACGGAGGATCAGGGAAACTGACAGGGCAGAAGAGTGAAGTGACAGCCTCGGGGATTGTTTTTCTTCAGTACTTAGTGTTTGTATCAAGCAAACCAACAGAGCAGAAGAGAGGTGCCACACGGGACAGGGAACTTGAAAACCAACTGAGCATGCGTGACCCAGACTTCTCAGGAACACTATGGGATATAACCAAGGACAGCAACATTCATAACAAGGCAGGCACATGAGCTACAGGTAGGGGAATAACTTTTGATCAAGACAATACAAAAAATTATGGCTAATATTGTTGTCTCAGCAAACACTATGGGGCAGATTTATCAAAACCTGCCGAGAGGAAAGTTGCTGAGTTGCCCATAGCAGCCAATCAGATTGCTTCTTTCATTTTTCAAAGGCCCTGTGAAAAATAAAAGAAGCAATCTGATTAGTTGCTATGGGCAACTGGTCGACTTTTCCTCTGCACAGGTTTTGATAAATCTTCCCCTATATAATTACATATGTTACAATTTGTGAGACAACTCCTTTCAGGAAGTTTTACCAGAAGTGAATACAATATCATTATTAACAAGGAAAGCAAATTTCACCAACCACTTTAAAGTAGACAATTTTTATTCAATATTACAGAATCACAATTATTTACATATCTATCATATACCCACAAAGTTAATAGAATATTTACAAAAACTGCATATTGCATAGATTTAGACTAGGATTTATACAAACTCTTTGGCAGAAGCTTTAAAGAGACTGTTCCCAGATTTGTGCTGCTCTATCTGAGGACACCATAAACCTGGTGGCAGGGACTCAGAGTAAAACACGTTATTACTTTTTTCTGTAGGTGCTGCATATCTGATGAAATCGCTGTTTACCACTGCAGGCTACTGAGCGTGTCCGCAATATTCATGAGTGGATGCTCTGACCCGCCCTCTGACCAGTGACTGGCAGCGCTTTGTCTGTGACCAGTATTGACAGAACGCTGCCAATCACTGGTGGACGGGCCAAAGCGGCGGCTCATGAATATTACAGACTACAGAGCACATGCTTAGTAGTCCATAGTGTTAAATAGCGATTTAGTCAGTAATACAGCGTTTTACTCATGGTCCCTGACACCAGGTTCCTGCTGCCCTCAGATTCCCTTTAAACCTACTGTTTCCTAAACTCCTTCACATTAAAGCTCTTTTTACCAAACTATATGAATAAGTCATTTTAGTTGTCTAGTAGAAGTGAGACACCTATTGACTGTCAAGTAATCATAATAGAACTTAAAGTAGAAAGTTACTCTGCAAAAAACTATCACTGGGTTAAGTAAATGCTGTCATTAAAGCGAGCTCGTCTGGTCTCTGAAGCATCTTCTCCGAAAACTTGTACCATTCTGCTATTATTACTTTAGGAAATGTGAATAAATTAACAACCGCAGAGACTCAAGCCATGCTCCTCACATCGGGAGGTGTTTTGTATATGGACCTGAGGAAGGCGCAAGTGTGCTGCGAAACTCGTTGTTCCAAGCATTCTACATTACTTCAATAAATCGTTAACCATTCATGTAACTTATGTGGTAACATAATACGAGAAAAGTAAAGCAGCGCCTCCAACAAAGACCTGTTTTCTTCTAGTTCTCCATTTGTTTGTTCCACCACCCTACAACCAGTAGATGGGTCGGCAGTGCAGTAGCTGGTTACATATCTATGGCTTCAATAGAATTGTGCCGATCACCTAGCACATCCACCCCAGATGAGTGCAGACTTGTGGTAAGGTAGTAGGGTCACCAGAATCCCTGTACTACTACATGAGGGAGTGCTCCTCTTCTTTTTGATTTCTCCCATTTGATTTTTGTGATAAAGTAACACTCACTGGGTAACACCCACTTTCCAGGAGGAAAAAAAGCACAGAGAAAAGCTCAGAAAAAAAGCACAATACAAATTTATACAGAGACTCCAGACTGTTTCATGAAAAATGTAAGCATTATCTAAAACATACATGTCAGGAAAAATAACACCTGGGTACTTTTATATTATAACATACACAATTCAAAAAGTTCAAATCCACACAGTTGAGCTTAAAGAGAACCTGGCATCACTTCTATGCTGCCTGAAGACATTGGGGCAGTCCCTGTGCATATTTGCTGTTGCATATCTTCCTACCTAATTAAGTCAATGGGTAGAATCCACAGCTGATTTTGCTATAAAAGAATATGCAGCAGCGAAATACGGCACGCGTGACCCAACCCTTAGATGTTGTACATCTTGGCAAAACGTTAACCTTTATAATATACTTTATAAGAATATTTTATTTCCTTTTTATTGAGTCAGGGCTTATAAAACCATGGCTTATTCCAAGCTGAAGCACAGGCACGGACAAAGTCCAGTAAGTGAGGGTGGGCTAGTACTCCTCTGTGCTCTCTCCTGTCTGATAGGACTCCTCTGTGCTCTTTCCTGTCTGACAGTACTTATCTGTGCTCTCTCCTGTCTGATAGTACTCCTCTGTGCTCTCTCCTGTCTGATAGTATTCCTCTGTGCTCTCTCCAGTCTGATAGTACTCCTCTGTTCTCTCTCCTGTCTGATAGTACTCCTCTGTGCTCTCTCCAGTCTGATAGTACTCCTCTGTGCTCTCTCCAGTCTGATAGTACTCCTCTGTGCTCTCTCCTGTCCGATAGTACTCATCTGTGCTCTCTCCTGTCTGACAGTACTCCTCTGTGCTCTCTCCTGTCTGATAGTATACTCCTCTGTGCTCTCTCCAGTCTGATAGTACTCCTCTGTGCTCTCTCCTGTCTGATAGCACTCCTCTGTGCTCTCTCTTGTCTGATAGCACTCCTCTGTGCTCTCTCCTGTCTGATAGCACTCCTATGTGCTCTCTCCTGTCTGATAGTACTCATCTGTGCTCTCTCCTGTCTGATAGTACTTCTCTGTGCTCTCTCCTGTCTGATAGTACTCCTCTGTGCTCTCTCCTGTCCGATAGTACTCATCTGTGCTCTCTCCTGTCTGACAGTACTCCTCTGTGCTCTGTCCTGTCTGATAGTATTCCTCTGTGCTCTCTCTCCAGTCTGATAGTACTCCTCTGTACTTTCTCCTGTCTGATAGCACTCCTCTGTGCTCTCTCCTGTCTGATAGCACTCCTCTGTGCTCTCTCCTATCTGATAGTACTCCTCTGTGCTCTCTCCTGTCTGATAGTATTCCTCTGTGCTCTCTCCTGTCTGATAGCACTTCTCTGTGCTCTCTCCTGTCTGATAGCACTCCTCTGTGCTCTCTCCTATCTGATAGTACTAGTCTGTGCTCTCTCCTGTCTGATAGTATTCCTCTGTGCTCTCTCCTGTCTGATAGTACTCCTCTGTGCTCTCTGCTGTCTGATAGTACTCCTCTGTGCTCTCTCCTGTTTGATAACACTCCTCTGTGCTCTCTCCCGTCTGATGGGTTTCCTTTGTGCTCTCTCCTGTCCTATCATATAGAGGAGTGCTTGCCCACCCTCACTTACTGGATTTTGTCCATGCCTGTGCTTCAGCTTGGACAAAGCCATGATTTTATAAGCCATGATTTCTATAAAAAAATAAAATATTCTCATGAAGTATATTGGAAAGGTTAATGTTGTGCCAAGATATACAA
This sequence comes from Hyla sarda, assembly GCF_029499605.1. Lineage (NCBI taxonomy): Eukaryota > Metazoa > Chordata > Amphibia > Anura > Hylidae > Hyla > Hyla sarda. The sequence continues at coordinate 129,017,385 of NC_079192.1, read as the reverse complement.
CATATAAAAAGTTTTTGCATCTGACAGTGCTCATTTAAGGGAACTTTGTGAAATTATCACCTAATACATTGGGATGTTTCTGACCCAAGATTCCCAACACAGTGGCACATGCAGTTTATTATCTACTGTAGAAGAAGGTCATTGTCACGCTTCGGCTTCCAGGTAGTGGATCCTCTGTGCCAGAGAGGGATTGGCGTGGACCGTGCTAGTGGACCGGTTCTAAGCCACTACTGGTTTTCACCAGAGCCCGCCGCAAAGCGGGATGGTCTTGCTGCGGCGGTAGTGACCAGGTCGTATCCACTAGCAACGGCTCACCTCTCTGGCTGCTGAAGATGGGCGCGGTACAAGGGAGTAGGCAGAAGCAAGGTCAGACGTAGCAGAAGGTCGGGGGCAGGCGGCAAGGTTCGTAGTCAGGATGGGTAGCAGAAGTTCAGGTACACAGGCTTTGGACACACTAAACGCTTTCACTGGCACAAGGCAACAAGATCCGGCCAGGGAGTGCAAGGAAGGAGACTAGATATAACCAGGGAACAGGTGGGAACCAATTAAGCTAATTGGGCCAGGCACCAATCATTGGTGCACTGGCCCTTTAAGTCTCAGAGAGCTGGCGCGCGCGCGCCCTAGAGAGCGGAGCCGCGCGCGCCAGCACATGACAGCAGGGGACCGGGACGGGTAAGTGACCTGGGATGCGATTCGCGAGCGGGCGCGTCCCGCTGTGCGAATCGCATCCCCAACGGCCAAGACAGTGCAGCGCTCCCGGTCAGCAGGACTGACCGGGGCGCTGCAGGGAGAAAGACGCCGTGAGCGCTCCGGGGAGGAGCGGGGACCCGGAGCGCTAGGCGTAACAGTACCCCCCCCCTTAGGTCTCCCCTTCTCTTTGTCCGGTAACTGCCTCCCCTGGGATGAGGACACCTGGAAAGAATGGAAGGTTTCCTCAACGGCAGGCAGTACAGCAGGAGTGGGAATGGGGAGGGAGGGCAGAGGGCGAGGCCTGGCACGGAGCAGTGTGACACCAGGACGGGGACCATGGGGAGGCACAGAGGCCTGCCTGACGGGACTGGGAGGGGGGGAGAGGCACTTCCTGTGGCAGGCAGAGTCCCAGTTCCTGATCTCCCCGGTGGTCCAATCAATGGTGGGGGAATGAAGCCGGAGCCAAGGCAGACCGAGGAGGACCTCAGAGGTACAGTTGGGGAGAATGAAGAATTCAATCCTCTCAAGGTGGGGTCCAATAGACATGAGGAGGGGCTCTGTGCGGTAACGCACGGTGCAGTCCAATCTGGCTCCGTTGACCGCGGATATGTAGAGCGGCTTGACGAGACGGGTCACCGGGATGCTGAATTTATTAACAAACGACTCCAAAATAAAATTTCCAGAGGCACCGGAGTCCAAGCAGGCCACGGCTGAGAGGGAGGAGTTGGCTGAAGAAGAAATCCGCACGGGTACCGTGAGACGTGGATGAGCAGACTTGGAACCAAGAGACGCCACACCCACGTGAGCTGGGTGCGTGCGTGCGTTTCCCAGGCGTGGAGGACGGATAGGGCAATCCACCAAGAAATGCTCGGTACTGGCACAGTAAAGACAGAGATTTTCTTCCCTGCGGCGATTCCTCTCTTCCTGGGTCAGGCGAGACTTATCCACTTGCATGGCCTCCTCGGCGGGAGGCCCAGGCGTAGATTGCAACGGATACTGTGGGAGAGGTGCCCAGAGATCTGAGTCTTTTTCCTGGCGGAGCTCTTGGTGTCGCTCAGAAAAACGCATGTCAATGCGGGTAGCTAGAAGAATGAGTTCTTGCAGATTGGCAGGAATCTCTCGTGCGGCCAGCACATCCTTGATGCGACTGGATAGGCCTTTTTTAAAGGTCGCGCAGAGAGCCTCGTTATTCCAGGATAATTCTGAAGCAAGAGTACGGAATTGTACGGCATACTCGCCAACGGAAGAATTACCCTGGACCAGGTTCAACAGGGCAGTCTCAGCAGAAGAAGCTCGGGCTGGCTCCTCGAAGACACTCCGGAGTTCAGTGAAGAAGGCCTGGACTGTGGCTGTGGCAGGATCATTGCGGTCCCAGAGCGGTGTGGCCCAAGACAAGGCCTTTCCTGAAAGAAGGCTTACTACGAACGCCACCTTAGACCGTTCTGAAGGAAACAAGTCCGACATCATCTCCATATGCAGGGAACACTGAGACAAAAATCCACGGCAGAGTCTGGAGTCCCCATCAAATTTGTCCGGCAGGGACAAGCGGAGGCTAGGAGCGGCCACTCGCTGCGGAGGAGGTGCAGGAGCTGGCGGAGGAGATGGTTGCTGCTGTAGCAGAGGCAGAAGTTGCTGTAACATGGCGGTCAACTGCGACAGCTGCTGTCCTTGTTGGGCAATCTGCTGCGATTGCTGAGCGACCACAGTGGGAAGATCAGCGAGACTTGGCAGCGGCACCTCAGCGGGATCCATGGCCGGATCTACTGTCACGCTTCGGCTTCCAGGTAGTGGATCCTCTGTGCCAGAGAGGGATTGGCGTGGACCGTGCTAGTGGACCGGTTCTAAGCCACTACTGGTTTTCACCAGAGCCCGCCGCAAAGCGGGATGGTCTTGCTGCGGCGGTAGTGACCAGGTCGTATCCACTAGCAACGGCTCACCTCTCTGGCTGCTGAAGATGGGCGCGGTACAAGGGAGTAGGCAGAAGCAAGGTCAGACGTAGCAGAAGGTCGGGGGCAGGCGGCAAGGTTCGTAGTCAGGATGGGTAGCAGAAGTTCAGGTACACAGGCTTTGGACACACTAAACGCTTTCACTGGCACAAGGCAACAAGATCCGGCCAGGGAGTGCAAGGAAGGAGACTAGATATAACCAGGGAACAGGTGGGAACCAATTAAGCTAATTGGGCCAGGCACCAATCATTGGTGCACTGGCCCTTTAAGTCTCAGAGAGCTGGCGCGCGCGCGCCCTAGAGAGCGGAGCCGCGCGCGCCAGCACATGACAGCAGGGGACCGGGACGGGTAAGTGACCTGGGATGCGATTCGCGAGCGGGCGCGTCCCGCTGTGCGAATCGCATCCCCAACGGCCAAGACAGTGCAGCGCTCCCGGTCAGCAGGACTGACCGGGGCGCTGCAGGGAGAAAGACGCCGTGAGCGCTCCGGGGAGGAGCGGGGACCCGGAGCGCTAGGCGTAACAGTCATGCTATTGCTATGGAGCTTAGGCAGGGGTCAATTCATGGGAACTAAAGTATAGGTACTTACCCAAGATTTCCACTTAAGGCCTGGTCCTGCAGAAATAATGGGAACAGTGTTCCTGCTGTGGAAAAAGTGCAGGAACTCAGTTCCCATGCATTCCTGCAGGCATAGTACCCAACAGTTTTTATAGGACTGATAGTAAGTCAAGGGAAGTATCTAGAGGTTGTGAGCCGCCTGTGAGGGCAGCAAGGAGAGTAAAGAAACTTGCGCCCCTATTTATAGCCTTACAGCAGTGTTCCCCAACCAGAGTTGTAGTTTTGCAACAGCTGGAAGCACACTGGTTGGGAAACACTGTCCTACAGTACCCTGGTCCCCTTTTTTTTAATTAAAAGAGACTGTATTTACTTATACATATGTGTTTTCATGGGAGTCTGCCCTGGTTACTTTCCATAAACCCTGTGTCTAGACCAAAGTCAACCAACATAGTCATATCAAGGACCAAGAAATCTGCATTTTTATCTTTTATTACAATTTTCAGCCTGGCGCCAAGTATTATGTCATCTGCTGATCTGCATAGCACCATGTGTTCCGACTGTAAATCACCAGATGTAGTCAGTAGCGTTTATCTTATTATTCAGCCATTGCTCTATGTGTATTTATGTGTGTTTATTACTGATGCCGTATCTTCAATATCAGATTTCTAATTAAAAAAATAAATCTCTGTATAGGAGTGCAAACAAAACATGAACTCTCTAACCCCCCTCAACGGCAGTAGGGCTCCTCCATGGATCCATCTGCGGCTGTATAATGTTCGCGTACGGAAAAAGAAACATACCCTTCCCCACGTTTTATGGCACCATTCACTGAGTAATTGGAACATTCATGCAGTTCAATGGATTGTGACAGCTGGTAATGAATATTGCTTCACTAATTTTCTGCCTTAATTTATATTCATTTTATTATTATTATTTTAAAAAAAATGATATTATTATTTGATGGCAATGAAGTTAAAACACTTAACTATTCCAGGTGGGTTTATCTGCTGCAGTATGCTTGGGGAAGTGTTTTAGGCAGTCCTATGGGAAAGGGCATCTGGGGCGCAGGGCCCTATTTGCATTCTAGTGGCTACTTTGGGAGTCAATGCTCTTCTCTTTATAGGAATGACATATCATGCATTTTAAAGCATATTTCTGGTGAGGGTTTATAGGTGTCTGCAGACTTCAAAGTTAATCTTATATTACCGACACTAACGTTTTATGCATACAAAATCTGCTTGGTTTTTAACTACAAAGCATGGATCGGGCAGCAAATTAAAAATCTAAATATTGGTTTACTACGTTTACTGACATTTTTTCAAGAGCAAAGAATAATGGTATAGTGACACGAAAAGTGACAATATGATTCCTATTTCTGTCCGCATACTTAGTGCATTCACCATCCTCATCATCACGCCAAGGTCAGTTAGAAGGATGGTTGCCATTTTGTAGTTACAACTTTGTTCCAGGTGCTGCACCCCTGTCTTCCTAAAAATCCAATGTACTTTTGCATTAAAAATCTCATTTTAGCACATTTGTAGCTATATTTAACATTTCACAATAGTTGGAGATTTATCAAAACCTGTCCAGAGGAAAAGTTGTCCAGTTGCCCATAGTAACCAATTATATTGCTTCTTTCATTTTTAACAAGGCCTCTGAAAATGAAAGAAGCGATCTCATTGGTTGCTATGGGAAACTGGGTAACTTTTCCTTTGCAATGGTTTTCATAAAACTCCCCATATAGCCCTATATACTGGAAACTCTGTTAGTAGGTGCAGTATAGAAACCATACAAACAATATATTTCTGTTTCTATGTTGTTGAAATGTATTAAATAGATTAAGGGAGTTATCCTATGAAAGAAGCATCTGTGTGCATGTTTGGCCATCTTTACATTCACTCTCTATGGGACTTCCAAACATAACCAAGCTCAGTGACTGGCAATGTTCAGAAGCCCCATAGAGAATAAACAGAGCAGCGTTCAAGCATGTCTACTGCCACTCCATGCATTCAGGGGACAACAGGCTTCTGTTCTCACGATCGGTCAAATTCCTACAGATCAGCTAGATATCCTGTATCTCAGAGTTTTGCAACTGGTGTGCCTCCAGCTGTTGCAAAACTAGAACTCCCAGCATACCCAGACTGGTTGGGACACTTCTCTTTTCTGTGGCTTGGGATAGCTTTTAAAGGGGTACTCCGGTGGCAAAGTTTTTTTTTTTTTTTTTTAAATCAACTGGTGCCAGAAAGTTAAACAGATTAGTAAATGACTTCTGTTAAAAAATCCTAATCCTTCCAGTAGTTATTAGCTACTGAATACTACAGAGGAAATTATTTTCTTTTTGGAACACAGAGCTGTCTGCTGACATCACGAGCACAGTGCTCTCTGTTGACATCTCTGTCCATTTTAGGAACTGTCCAGAGCAGCATATGTTTGCTATGGGGATTTTCTACTACCCTGGACAGTTCTTAAAATGGACAGAGATGTCAGCAGAGAGCACTGTGCTTGTGATGTCAGCAGAGAGCTCTGTGTTCCAAAAAGAAGATAATTTCCTCTGTAGTATTCAGCAGCTAATAACTACTGGAAGGATTAAGATTTTTGAATATAAGTCATTTACAAACCTGTTTAACTTTCTGGCACCAGTTGATTAAAAAAAAAGTTTTCCACCGAAGTACCCCTTTAATCCAATGCACCAATGTAATATACCATCACATCATTAATAGGATTCATAGGTTCTGAAGATTATTCTGTCCTGTCCTTTTCCTTCCATTTCTGCATATAGCAGTTTTTCTGCCATTTGTCAGGAAGAATAAATGCAGTGGTGTAATAGGCTATAAGCAGTTTTCCTCCATGTGCCACTTTGTTTAGGGATTGCTCATGGAGTCAGTGGTGTTAGATCGCCTAATAACAGCGAGTACTGGCCCATTGGGCAACGTCTTGATAGCATTCCAGGCTTCAAACCGAGTCAGACCTTGTAGGTTGATATTTCCCAACTGCAATAATTCATCTCCGGGCTGCACAGCATCGTTCTTGTCTGACACACCTAGGAAAACAAACACAGAGCGATTTACATGTCAAGGTCCAGGTCACAAGTTGATTTCCCACTAGTAGACAGAGTGGTTCTAGTAAATGCTATTGCTGTGTTTGAATAGTAAGTCATGTCCACAAGTTATGTCTTAGGCTTGTAGTCTGGCTGTGATCCAATGTCCCACAAGTTGTGCCCCCCGCCCCAGCTGTTGCAAAACTACAACCCCCAGAATGCCCTAACAGACTTTATTTGTCAGAACATGCTGTGAGTTGTAGTTTTGCAATAGCTGAGCAGCCACAGGTTAAAGGGGTACTCCGCCCCTAGACATCTTACCCCCTATCCCTGCTTCACCCGGCGTTTGTTTAGAGTGTCGGGGGCAGCGCCGGAGGCTCATGACATCACGGCCACGCCCTCTCAATGCAAGTCTATGGGAGGGGGCGTGATGCCCCCTCCCATAGACTTGCATTGAGGGGCGTGGTTGTAACGTCACAAGCCTCTGCCCCGCATCGCCAGTCATCCGGCACGGAGCAAAGTTCGCTCCGTGCATCGGATGTCTGAGGTGCCGAAGCCAAGATTGCGGGGTCCCCAGCCGCTGGGGTCCCCCGCGATCAGACATCTTATCCCCTATCCTTTGGATAGGAGATAAGATGTCTAGGGGCAGAGTACCCCTTTAAGAAATACTGCTATATATCATAGTCCTATGCTATTTGTAACCAGACCTTAAAATCAAAGCGAACTTCCTTTTCCAGCAATTTTGCAGCAATCCACTGGGGATGTTGAAAGTGTTCTTGTCATTTCACAAAACTTTTCACATATCAATGAGACATGTCAAAAGTTATAGAAAAGGTTCAGTAAAGATTATTGTTGATATTATTACTACTACTACTACTACTACTACTACTAACCCTTTCCATACATTGAATGTGTGGACCATGCAACTATAAATTTGTGTATATGAATTATAATTCCTTTGACAACAGCATTATAAACTGATTAGCAGAGTTGTAGAACTGGAGCATAGAACTGGACTGGTGTAAGCAGATAGAATACTGTATTTCTCCTGACTGGTGTTTAACTGCTGGTGTTTAACTGCCCTCTAGTGGTTGCTGATGTTAATGTTTCATGCAAAACCAAAATATATTGTTATACAGTATTCAAATCTAGAGATTCTGCAGTCAAAGTCATACATTTATTTTTTAAGTAATCTCGATATGTTGGGATTATAGGGGGGATTTAATAAAGGATTTAGCTGTTTTGTTTTTTGTTTAAATAATTTGTCGCAGGATTTGTCTCAGTGTAAAATTTGCAACTTTCTCTGCGACTTTTGGTTTACACAAGATAAGGTGTGCTGTGATACTCAGATTTGTAGCAACTTTAAAGGGGTATTCCGGCCAAAGACATCTTATCCCCTGTGCAAAGTTGGGACCACCGTGTTCTCCATGTAGCACATGCATTCTATGCGAGATGCTGCTCCAGTCTTGGAAACCTCTGTGTTTCCAGGACAGGAGAAGTGAATAGACATGAATGGAAGGGGAGTGGCATGATGTTACGTCTCCAGTCCTGGAAACACAGGTTTCCGAGACTGGAGCAGCAGCACGGAGATCGGGGGGTCCCAGCAACAGGCCCCTGGCGATCAGACATCTTATCCCCTATCCTTCGGATAGGGGATAAGATGTCTTTGGCCGGAATACCACTTTAATGCAGTCATCATGGATTTATAATTAGCGGTGTGTTGCAAAATTTGGCAAAATCCCTTGATTTGTCCATAATCTACACAAGCCCAGACGTGTCATACAAAACTGGCTGTAGATAGCATTTGTAAAAAGTTGCACATTTTGGAACAAACAAGTTAAAAAGTCACAGAGGAGAAACCATACGAAGTGGAGTACTATAGTAAAAAATTTGTACTAGCCACATATTTCTTACATGCCCTGCGCCATTTCATTAATTTGGCGCAGGTACACATTACCACCACACAAGTTAAAGGTGTAACAAAAACTTTCACACTACCCTTGATAAATTTCCCCCATAATCTTTTCACGGCTCATACTGTCATCTGATGTTAAAAAGAAATAGGCTTACCTTTAAATATCCGGTTAATGACAATAGGCTTGTCTCCATTAACAGAGCCTTTGCCTCCTTCTAAACTGAATCCTAAACCGGACAAATTCTTTTCAAGAGTTACATTCATTGTTGATCCTGTACTGTCTGAATCTGTCAGAAATGAGGAAACGGTACATTATAAAGTTATACCATGTACGATTCAATTCCAATAGACAAAATAATAATTTTACAAAACGAGGAGGCTCACATTATCCTTAAATCTTTCTTTACTACTTGAAGCAGCAAACAAATGGTTAATATTTAGTTGCTAAGAAAAATATGTAAATTAGGTAAGGCCAGTATCCAATCAGTGAATAGTCCAGTAACATAATGACTCAAATTAGTGCAATAACTTCCTCTTTCTTTGCTGCTTCAGTATAAGATAAGTACTATATATTTTGCTCTGATTCATATACGTTTTTCTCCATTTATTATATAGTTTACTAGCTGAGTACCTGGCGTTGCCCGTTTTTTTAGGAGGACGAGATATGAGGACGAGATGTGAGGACGGGATATGAGGTTGATATATGATGATGGAATAGGAGGTCAGGATAGGAGGTCAGGATAGGAGGTCGGGATAGGAGGTCGGGATAGGAGGACGGGATATGGGGTTGGGATATGACAACAATATATGAAGACGGGATATGAAGTCAAAAGCTTCCTCCTTTGTTTATTTTCCTCCCCAACAAGGATTAGGAAGGAGAAACCGGGCAACGCCAGGTATTCGGCTAGTATATATATATAAAGCTCAATGTGTGTGTGTATGTGTGTGTGCATGTTCCAGCATCACGTCCAAACGGCTAAAGATATTAACATGAAACTTGGCACACATGTTACTTAAATGTCAACAACAAACATAGGATAGGTAATTTATTCCTTACTCACCCCCATTTGCCAGGGTCAGGGTTTTTGTTTAAAGTCCCATACAAGTCTGTAGGAAATATATGTTACTTCATAACTTCCAAACGGCTGGAGATATTTCAACATTACTCAGTCACACGTTACTTATATGTCCACTTAAAATATAGGATATTTAATTTAACCCTCAACTACCCCCATTTGTGAGAGTCTGGGTTTTTATTTGAAATTCCATTCAAATCAATGGGAAATGTATGTTCCCACATAACTTCCGTATGGCTGGAGATATTTCAATAATACCTGGTACACATATAACTAATATGTCAAATAAAAAGATATGATAGTTAAATTAACCCTTACCAACACCCATATATAAAAGATGGCTTTTTGTTTTAAGTCCAATGCAAGTATATTGGACTTCCAGTACCTTACTCCACAAGCTCCGCTCTGCATCTCTTGGTAAATGTGTCGGTCCGGCTTACAAGCCACACCCCATCTCAAAAAGACGGGACGGATATGGGGTCGGGCTGTGAGGACGGGATATGAGGTCAGGATATGAGGACGGGATACGAGGTCAGGATACGAGGTCGGAATAGGAGGTCGGGATATGAGGACGGGATATGAGGTCGAGAGGAGGACGGGATAGGAGGACATGATATGAGGTCGAGATAGGAGGTCAAGATATGAGGATGGGATAGGAGGTCGGGATAGGAGGTCAGGATATGAGGACGGGATAGGAGGTCGAGATAGGCGGTCAGGATATGAGGTCGAGATATGATGACGGGATATAAGGTCGGGATATGAGGATGGGATATGAGGTTGAGATATGAAGTCAAAAGCTTCCTCCTTTGTTGATTTTCCCATAACGATTATTGTTTTTTCCCATAACGATTTTCCTCATATGCAGCTATTGCTACGTAACTGGGGTCTCGAGCGCAGCTGGTGATCAGCTGTTATTCCCACGTTTTAAATTTCACCTCACACGCGCTCCTCCACCTCACTGTATACATCGCTACCTGTCAGCTCCTGTCAGATCCTGCCAGCTATAGTGATCGCGGCTCAGTGCCTCTCTATACAGTCCCGCTGTCTCTCCTCAGCTCTGTCGGCTTCACTGACACATTGTCAGCTATTTCCCCCACTGATCCTCCTGTCAGTTCATAGCCGCAATAAACCCTGTCTGCCGACTCCCGCTGCTCTCCTGTCAGCTGTGGACCTTATCAGCGCTTGTCAGTGTCTATTATATTCCTGTCACTACATATTGCTGCCTTAAGTATCCTTCTTATAACAATCAATTTATGTAATTATATACTATCAATTGTCTCACATGATCTGTTTTACATGAAGTAATTTTATCTTCAAATAATTCTATTTAATTAATTAATTTTACCACTAATATTTATTTATTTATTTATATATTTTATCTATATACACACACACACACACATATATATATATATATATATATATATATATATATATATATATATATAACACATTTATTTTTCTACATAATTTATTATTTATCAATTCTTTTCATTATTATATGTCATTCATGTTTACTGGATTTTATATACATGAATTTATATTCAAGTATAGGAATAGGTATAGGAAATATATATATATATATATATATATATATATATATATATATATATATATTTCCTATACCTTTATCATATATTATGTCAGTCATGGCGAATGAAGAACCTGCAAAAGCATCTGACAAACAGAGTTTTTGACGAAAATGTCTTACAATCCATAGTAGACCAGTCGGTCAATAAGTCATAACAATCTGCTGTCAGATCTGCTATGTCCAATATTTAGGAAGTCATCTCCAAATCTATTACTTCAGCAGTAAACCACTCTAATATTCATATTTCACCCCAAAAAGACCCTTCTACGCCGTCAGAAGTCTTCTGGTCGGCTGAAGATTCCAACTCAAAAATGGCAGGTGGGTTTAAAAAGGGAAAGGTTTCTCAAAAGAAATGCCATTTGTCTACTACCGATCCTTGCGTTGCTAAGCAACACAAATTACATAAACATTTCAGGTTTTATCTACAGCTTTACCAGAAAGCACAGATCTAGATGTATCTAATTTACATCCTCTACCCTCAGCCCCTGAGGAAGTAAAAACTAAGCAGGCAAATACAGCCTCTCTTCAAAGAAAGGCAATTCCTTTCCCTTCTTCTCCTATACATTCTTCTTTGGAAGATAACATCGTATATTCTGTATCTGACAAAGATTCCAAATTTGAGGAAATTTCAGAGGATGACAAAGAATTTGTAGGGGATGATTCTACTGAACCCATTTTACTTGATAGCGCTGGGAACCCATATTTCCACCCAAGCCATATTAACTCCTTAAATGGGCACTGTCATCAACATTTTTTTTTTTGATATGTTGTAGTACTTATGTACTACAACATATCTCTAATAGCTGGCCATGGCGTCAATCAGACAGGCGGGAGCGAGCGCAGTGAAGGCCAGGGCTGCGCGCATTGGCTCCCTGGATTCGCACGCAGCCCGTCCCCGCCCCCGGCATCAAAAGTGAAATGGAGACAGCACACGCACACTATATCAGTGCCGCGCTGAGGCTCCATTAGTACGGTCCTGGGTCTCGGCAGTTGTATATTGCACGGCAGGCTACTCCTATACTCCTCCTCCCTGGATAACACGTACTGCTAAACAGGGAGGAGGAGACCCCGGAGCAGCCTGCCGTTCTGTTCACTGCTCATCTATGCGTGCTCCTGACAGAAGTGCAGCATTGAGGAAGTGAGGGCGGAAGTCGGCGCCTAGAAGGCGTCAGTGAAGTCGAGTCTGCTGGGGAAGTCGGCTTCCAGCAGAGGAAAACGAGAGCCCAAGAAGACCCATTTGTAAGGTATAACAACATTTTTGAAAGGCAGGGAGGGGGTTAGGGATAGATTACCAATAGGTAGACAGATGGTGGGAGCTACTCTTTAAGGACTTAGGGCGTACCTGTACGCCCTGAGTCCGTTCCTGTTCTATAACGCCGGGCCACAGCCTCTAACAATGGCCGGGACCCTGGCTAATAGCGTGCGGCACTGATTGCAGTGCCGCGTGCTATTAACCCTTTCAACACGGCATTCAAAGTTGATCGCCGCGATTAAAGTGAAACTAAAACGTTGCCGGTTAGCTCAGGGGGCTGTTCAGGATCGCCACTGCGAAATGGCAGCATTCCGAACAGCTGTAGGACAGCAGGAGGGTCCCCTCCCTTCTTTCTCGCAGTCCTATCACCGAATAACTGCTCAGTACCTGAGATCCAGGCATGAGCAGTCAAGTGGCAGAATAATTGATCAATGGTTTCCTATGAGAAACCATTGATCAATGTAAAAGATCAGTGTGTGCAGTGTCATAGCCCCCCTGTGGGAGCTATAAAATTGCAAAAAATAAAGGGGGAAAAAAATTGAATAGAGATCATTTAACCTCTTCCCTAATAAAAGTTTGAATCACCTCCCTTTTCCCATTTAAAAAAAAACTGTGTAAATAAAAATAAACATATGTGGTATCGCCACATGCGGAAATGTCCGAATTATAAAAGTATATTGTTAATTAAACTGCATGGTCAATGGCGTACAAGCAAAAAAATTCCAAATTCCAAAATAGTGTGCTTTTGGTCACTTTTTTATATAATAAAAAAAATGAATAAAAAGCAATCAAAAAGTCCCATCAATATAAAATGGAACCACTAAACACTTCAGATTACAGCACAAAAATGAGCCCTCATACCACCCCGTACACGGAAAAATAAAAAAGTTATAGGGGTCAGAAGATGACAATTTTAAACATATAAATTTTCCTTCATGTATTTGTGACTTTTTTCTAGAAGTACGACAAAATCAAACCTATATAGGTAGGGTATCATTTTAACCGTATGGACCTACAGAATAAAGATAAGGTGTCATTTTCACCAGAAAATGTACTGCGTAGAAACGGAAGCCCCCGAAAATTACAAAATGGCGTTTTTCTTCAATTTTGTCGCTCAATGATTTTTTTTTTAATTTTGCTGTAGATTTTTGGGTAAAATGACTGATGTCCTTACAAAGTAGAATTGGTGGCGTAAAAAATAAGCCATCATATGGAGTTTTAGGTGCAGAATTGAAAGGGGTATGATTTTTTAAAGGTAAGGAAGAAAAAACGAAAGTGGAAAAATGTTCAGTCCTTAAAGGTTTAAGCACCCACGTTGAGGTGAATGGATTCCTCATCCTAAAGTTTCCCAATATATTTGAAACTGGGTGAAAAAACCTTTAGATAGGGCTGCCCGTAGCAAATTAAAATCTGAATGTCACAGACCTACCCTTCCCCAAAAATTGTTTACCACTCCCGACCTAGATCCTACTCTAGTTCATTATCTTACAAAAAACGGTAAGAACCCAAAAAAAAGTCCATTCAGGACAAATTTCTTGACCTTCTTTGTCCCTTGACCAAAATTCTTGATCTGAAAGAGGAAGCTTCCTTATCAGGAAGCTCAATTGACTTGCAGACTCTCCAAGGTTGGGCTCAGAGGGCCCTATGTCTCTTTGGAAATGCTAACTCAGCTCTATGTATTGAGAGAAAGAGGTCCATATTGATGGACCCACAATGAATTCATCTTGCTAATGCTGAATCCACTCCCTCTCCTGATAACCATTTATTTGGTGAATCATATATAAAAGAAATAAATAAGTATGGCTCTTTTCCTCTCTAGGCAAAGCCCAGACGTCCTATAAAAGAGTCTTCCAGGGTCGTATTTTTGGTCGGGCTGGGAAATGAAGGGGCCGTTTTCCCAGCCGTCAACCCCAAGAGAGACCACCTTACAGAGGCCCCCCTATACCCCATCAAGATACATTCTCTGTACCCACACCTACCTACCGTATCATAGAGGATATACCAGATCCACACCCTCTACAAGTAAGTGCACTACTTCCACATTTTTGTCACATTCCCCTAGGAGGGAGAATAAGAAATTTTTTCCATGTCTGGTCCATGATTACATCAGACACAGGGATTCTTCAGACAGTAATGGGGTATCAAATTGAATTTATATCCCCCTCCTGTTCAGATTCAAAAAACCACATCCAATACAATTTTCCATAATATACAGAGAACTTATTCACCAAGAAATCAAGGAACTATGTTCTAAAGGTGCGATCATTCAGATACCAATAGACACTCCAGGTTTCTTAAGCAATCTTTTCTTGGTAAAAAAGAAAGATGGAGGTCACAGACCTGTAATAAATTTGAGAATCCTCAACAATTATGTACGATATCATCATTTAAAGATGGAAGGCATCTATCTCATAAGAGATCTATTATCACAGAATGATTGGCTGGTCAAAATATATTTGAAAGACGGCTATCTCACGGTGCCTATGCATCAGAACTCACAACCATACCTCAAATTTCTATGGGAAGGTCGGAAATGGCAGTTTACCAGCTTACCTTTCGGCCTATCCTCAGCTCCTTGGTGCTTCACAAAACTACTGAAACCAGTAGTGGCTCTACTCAGAGCTCAAGGAGTTAATTTTATCATATATCTAGACATTTTAATTATGGCCGAATAATTACATTTAATTCCCCTTCATTTCCATTGGGCTTTAACATTCTGTTCAAACCTAGGTTTAAAAATAAATTCAGAAAAATCTACTCTAACCCCATCAAAAGAAATAGAATTTCTCTGCACTACCGGGCCCTTCAACGACTCAAAGCACAACCTTTGAGGGAGGGACTAGGTTATTCAGGCGAGATTTAACTCAATTCAGATACCAAAGAAGAACTTATACGGTGGCTTCAACACATACAATCCTGGAAAGGGAAAGCTATGTTCAATTCTATTCCAGATCTGATTACAGCATCAGACGCCAGTCTTCTAGGCTCCTTTTCCACTGGAGGGAAATGGTCAGAACAACAATCTCTTCTCCACATAAATTGCTTGGAACTTCTAGCAGGTTTCTTTGCCCTCAAATGTTTAATGCAGATGGACAATATTTCCGCAGTACAATACATCAATCGCTTAGGAGGCACCAGATCAAAATTATTGGCCAACACATTTTTGTCTGGACAAAGACATTACCCTGAAGGCAGAATATCTGCCAGGTATATCCAACTCCATGACAGATTGGAATTCTCGTTTCCTAATCGACAACAGCGATTGGAAATTGGATCCTTTAATCTTCCTTCAACTCAATTATCTATGGGGTCCCATACATCTGGATCTCTTTGCATCCAGACTGAATCGACAGATTTACAGTTGGCGTCCGGATCCAGAATCCTTAGGTGCAGACGCCTAATTCAAATTTGCCCGTCAGGAAATCTATATGCCTTTCCACCATTCACTCTAATCCCGAGGACACTCTTATTAACCAAAACCCAGAAATCCACTATGATATTGATAACACCATTATGGCCAACACAATCTTGGTTCCCTCAGATTCTAGGGATGTTAATTGATTTCCCACACATTCTTCCAAATCATCAATCCATTCTTCTAGATCTATCCGGGAATCCCCATCCTCTAATTGTATCAGGTCTCCTGTCTCTGGTTGCTTGGTTCATTTCTGGGGATCAGACTCTGACCTCGATGTTTCTCAATCAATTAGAGACATCCTCTCAGATGCGTGGGCTCCAGGTACCAGATCTGCTTACGTATCAGCCTGGAAAATTTGGTCTAATTGGTGCATACAACGGGCATTGGATCCCGTACATGCACCTTTAAATCAGGTTTTGAATTTTCTCTCTCATTCCTTCGATTCAGGTAAAGCTTATAGAACCATAAATGTATATTGTTCTGCCATATCGTTTTACCATGCCCCTATTCATTCATTCATTACCCTTGGGTAAACATCCTCTGATATTCAAATTATTGAAAGGTATAAAATTTAGAAGATGGTATGTATCTTTAATTTTGGATTTAATGGTTTCATGGGGAGACAATGAAACTCTTTCTCTGAAACTATTGTCTTTCAAACTCACTATGTTGTTATGTCTCATTTCTTTCAAAAGGGTTTTTGATGGCCGTGCATTAGACATATCTCATAGACATTTTTCACCAGAAGGTGTTACTTTTCATATTTACAGATGTTCCAAAACTAATCTACATACTGTCTTTTATCCAAGTTTTCCCCACCCAAAAAATCTTTGCGTTGTTCGTTGCTTAAAAACTTACGAACA
This sequence comes from Hyla sarda, assembly GCF_029499605.1. NCBI lineage: Eukaryota > Metazoa > Chordata > Amphibia > Anura > Hylidae > Hyla > Hyla sarda. The sequence goes on along the minus strand of NC_079192.1, from coordinate 129,001,040 downwards.
AAGAACTGAATCTCTTAGAGGTCATTCCAATTCTCAATTAATTATCTCTTTCTGTAAACCTCATTAACCAGTCTCTTCACACACTAGATTAGCTAGATGGATTAGACACACCATGTCTTTAGCTGGCATAGACATTTCCCTTTTTGGGGCTCATTCCACCAGAAGTGTAATGTCTACTAAAGTTAGTCAGTCAGAAGGTTCTCTAACAGACATTCTAAAGGCCTCCAATTGGTCTTCAGAATCCACATTTAAAACTTTTAATTTCAGACCAGAACCACATGTTTCTATGGTTTTATTCTAAATTATTCTACTATTATTTTAGTATTAAGCTTTAAAGAAGCATAATGTGAGCTTCCTCGTCTTGTAACAAAATTGGAGATATTCCTATTTTCAATGACAGAAAATTTAGATTTTATTAAAGACAGGAGCTGAGCATTACCCCACCCTTTTTTATACACTTCCCATTGTATTTACTTTATTTATTATATTTTTTTAGTGTAATCTTCTCTTCAGCTGATCATTTCAGAAGTTTCCAGTTGATGTTTTGTTTTATTCAAAGAAAAGTTACATCAACTATATATCTACTTCTACAACAAAGATACAGGAAGTTATTGGACTAATCTGAGACTTTATGTTACTGGACTATTCACTGATTGGATACTGGCCTTACCTAATTTACATATTTTTCTTAGCAACTAAATATTAACCATTTGTTTGCTGCTTGAAGTAGTAAAGAAAGATTTAAGCATAATGCTTGTCTCCTGTCTTTAATAAAATCTATATTTTCTGTCATTAAAAATAGGAAAATCTCCAATTATGTATTATCACTGGTAGTAGTAGTAGTAAGTAATAGCGGTAGTAATAGTGGTAGTAGTAATAGTAGCTGTGGCAGTAATAGTAGAAATAGTAAAAGTAGCAGTAATTGTAGTACTAATAATGGGGGAGTCGTTGTAGGAATAATAGTATTGTTGTTGGTAATACTGGTGGTGGTAGTACTAGTAACAGTAGTAGTAATAGTAGTAGTACAAGGTAAAAGTAATACATAATAGAAGTTGCAATAATAGTAGTGTTAAAAAAGCTGTAATAGTAGTATTAATAATAATATTATTAGTAGTAGTAGTAGTAATACTATGTACACAAAAAGAAAATCGAGTTCAAACAACTCCTTAATTAAAATCATGATTTTATTAGTACAAATTTTAAAAAAACAATGTGAACAGATGCCAAAAATTGAAATTGGGATTAGGTTGGGTTCCAGTACAAAAAAAAAAAAAGTAGGGCTACTGCCAGCTGCAATGGGCTACCATATAATATGATGTAACAATTAATTAATATAGTATCTCAGTCTCTAAGAGAACTGCGCTGCATCTTCGGTTATTGCTACTAAAGTGCTCTATATACGGTATTCAAAGTATACACTGACCACAATTGTGGGTATAATAGGGTATAAATTAGTACAAACGAATAAAAATAGATTTCAACTCGCATGTGCATATATATACAAAAATATAATATTGCGCAATAATAGTATGATAATATAATGATAACACAGGCGCTTATCTATGGATCCATGCAGACTGCAAAGAGACACAGAGACTAGTAAGATAAAGTGCATATAGTAAGCTTACCCATGTTAGACTGCAGAGCCCAGACCCCTACGATCGTTTCGGTTTCCCTTTATCAAGAGGTACTACTGAACAACACCGCACCACAAACTTTATAGTGCTCGCTATTACTTACAATTAATTACAGCTGTGGACGATTCTTCCGGCGCATGCGATAGTAGTCTTCCGGATGTAAACAACCGCCCCACTTCCGGCGTCCACACCGCTATGCGCATGTCCGAAAGCAGTAAGCTTCCGGACATGCGCACTATGGCCACGGTCGCGTCGGAAGGCGGTATCTTGGATATCAACATATCGCGCATGCGCACTGAACCAACACAGCCGTACGAACTACTCAAGGCAGACATCTGCATGGATCCATAGGGCAGACTATACAACAATATACATGTAAGAGCATATATGGAGTGAAAAGACCCAGTGTAATATTAACCCAGTATTAAAATGAATCGTGCTAAATAAACAGGTGCATGTCAAAAATAATATGTGAAAAGAAAAAAGCAAAAAAGCAAAAAAAGAATTATTGAATACTTATAACATATTACAAGAATAATTAAAGTGCTATACATAAGGTGCAAATATCCATGTGTATCATGTCAGTATTAATTGCTGGCAAATCCCCATTATATAGTATAATTAAAGTGCATATACAGCCATCTATGTGGCACTTATAAAAAATTCCCAAACAAATCCAAAACCCCACTACAATTCCTTTCACTACCATATTGTCCAATTCATTTCCTTTTTTTTCCTTTTTAATCAGTCTGGCTACCATGGTTCACTTAATGGTCTTCAAGTAGTCCGTACTTCTTGCAATACTTTATATCTTCCATACTAAGATGCGAGACTCATATCATAGGGTAACAGTATGTCTTATAATGCCATGTGTACAAAGGTATATCTTAAACAAAGAAAATAAGAGTTATAACTAAATACAACAATACAATCTAAAACATGTGAACAACACATGGGAAATTAAAAACAAATTGGGGAGACAAATGGTGAATAATTCCTATCACAATATTAAATATCCAGAGTAAATTGATATTTAAGACTCGATTGGTACTACATATTTATATTCGTATCTTTTACTTTACAGGTAGGATGAAAAGCTTAGTTGTTCATTTAAACCGTGGGGAACCATTGTATTCAACACTGTAATCCACCTACATTCCTTCTGGGCCAGAATTCTTTTCAAATTGCCCCCTCTCATACCACCTTGGACTCTTTCGATCCCTCTTACTTTTAAACCAGAGGGGTCACATCCGTGTTTCTCCTTAAAATGTCTTGGTAGGGTTTTTAAACTCATGGTATCAACACAGTTCTTGGCAGAGATAATGTCCCTCACATGTTCTCGGACTCGGGTGCGCAGTTGTCTAGAGGTCAAACCTATATAGATTTTGTCACAATCACATGTGGCATAGTATATAACATGTGTGCTAGTACATGAGATATACTGCCTAATCCTGTACTCCCGCAAACTCCCAGATGTAGTGAATATTTTGGTCCTGATAATATTGGAGCAAGCTAGGCATTCCCCACAAGGATAACAGCCGACTCTTGGCATTGATTCTGTAAAAGGGTTAATGTTCTTTGGTACATAATGACTCTTAACTAATAGTCGTAATAGCCGCAGTCGTAATTTAAAAGATCTATTAGTTAAGAGTCATTATGTACCAAAGAACATTAACCCTTTTACAGAATCAATGCCAAGAGTCGGCTGTTATCCTTGTGGGGAATGCCTAGCTTGCTCCAATATTATCAGGACCAAAATATTCACTACATCTGGGAGTTTGCGGGAGTACAGGATTAGGCAGTATATCTCATGTACTAGCACACATGTTATATACTATGCCACATGTGATTGTGACAAAATCTATATAGGTTTGACCTCTAGACAACTGCGCACCCGAGTCCGAGAACATGTGAGGGACATTATCTCTGCCAAGAACTGTGTTGATACCATGAGTTTAAAAACCCTACCAAGACATTTTAAGGAGAAACACGGATGTGACCCCTCTGGTTTAAAAGTAAGAGGGATCGAAAGAGTCCAAGGTGGTATGAGAGGGGGCAATTTGAAAAGAATTCTGGCCCAGAAGGAATGTAGGTGGATTACAGTGTTGAATACAATGGTTCCCCACGGTTTAAATGAACAACTAAGCTTTTCATCCTACCTGTAAAGTAAAAGATACGAATATAAATATGTAGTACCAATCGAGTCTTAAATATCAATTTACTCTGGATATTTAATATTGTGATAGGAATTATTCACCATTTGTCTCCCCAATTTGTTTTTAATTTCCCATGTGTTGTTCACATGTTTTAGATTGTATTGTTGTATTTAGTTATAACTCTTATTTTCTTTGTTTAAGATATACCTTTGTACACATGGCATTATAAGACATACTGTTACCCTATGATATGAGTCTCGCATCTTAGTATGGAAGATATAAAGTATTGCAAGAAGTACGGACTACTTGAAGACCATTAAGTGAACCATGGTAGCCAGACTGATTAAAAAGGAAAAAAAAGGAAATGAATTGGACAATATGGTAGTGAAAGGAATTGTAGTGGGGTTTTGGATTTGTTTGGGAATTTTTTATAAGTGCCACATAGATGGCTGTATATGCACTTTAATTATACTATATAATGGGGATTTGCCAGCAATTAATACTGACATGATACACATGGATATTTGCACCTTATGTATAGCACTTTAATTATTCTTGTAATATGTTATAAGTATTCAATAATTCTTTTTTTGCTTTTTTGCTTTTTTCTTTTCACATATTATTTTTGACATGCACCTGTTTATTTAGCACGATTCATTTTAATACTGGGTTAATATTACACTGGGTCTTTTCACTCCATATATGCTCTTACATGTATATTGTTGTATAGTCTGCCCTATGGATCCATGCAGATGTCTGCCTTGAGTAGTTCGTACGGCTGTGTTGGTTCAGTGCGCATGCGCGATATGTTGATATCCAAGATACCGCCTTCCGACGCGACCGTGGCCGTAGTGCGCATGTCCGGAAGCTTACTGCTTTCGGACATGCGCATAGCGGTGTGGACGCCGGAAGTGGGGCGGTTGTTTACATCCGGAAGACTACTATCGCATGCGCCGGAAGAATCGTCCACAGCTGTAATTAATTGTAAGTAATAGCGAGCACTATAAAGTTTGTGGTGCGGTGTTGTTCAGTAGTACCTCTTGATAAAGGGAAACCGAAACGATCGTAGGGGTCTGGGCTCTGCAGTCTAACATGGGTAAGCTTACTATATGCACTTTATCTTACTAGTCTCTGTGTCTCTTTGCAGTCTGCATGGATCCATAGATAAGCGCCTGTGTTATCATTATATTATCATACTATTATTGCGCAATATTATATTTTTGTATATATATGCACATGCGAGTTGAAATCTATTTTTATTCGTTTGTACTAATTTATACCCTATTATACCCACAATTGTGGTCAGTGTATACTTTGAATACCGTATATAGAGCACTTTAGTAGCAATAACCGAAGATGCAGCGCAGTTCTCTTAGAGACTGAGATACTATATTAATTAATTGTTACATCATATTATATGGTAGCCCATTGCAGCTGGCAGTAGCCCTACTTTTTTTTTTGTACTGGAACCCAACCTAATCCCAATTTCAATTTTTGGCGTCTGTTCACATTGTTTTTTTAAAATTTGTACTAATAAAATCATGATTTTAATTAAGGAGTTGTTTGAACTCGATTTTCTTTTTGTGTACATGGTATTATGAGTTCTCCTGTGTCCATGCAGGAAATAGTGTGCCCCCGATTGTATGCCATAAAGGCAAGGGGTGACCATACACGTTTAATACTAGGACCTGTATTAATTAGTAGTAATACTAATAGTAGTAATAATAGTAGAAGGTAATCATAGTAGAAATAGTAGTAGTAGCAGCAGCAGTAATAATAATATATAGTTATAGTAGTAGAGTATTAGGTAGTAGATAATAGAAGTAGTAATAGTAGTAACAGTCATGGAAGCACAGTATAGTAGTATTTTTGTTCCCCTTTTGTTCTTTCAAAGCACTATACAGAGAATATTGCGACTATTTTGGTGTAACGTTTAGGGTTAACACTTTACTCACTAGATGGAGAGTCATCAAACATGCCGCAGGGTTCCATTGTGTCCATTTCTTGCCCTCCATCTGTTTCTTTCTTTATTACAATGACAGCTTGTCTGGGGTGGCGAGCCTGATGTAGAATTCCTAAAGCATCGTTGTGGCTTACACCTTTCAGTGATTTTCCATTAATAGACAAAACTTTATCTCCTTTGTGTATTGTTCCTTCATGAGCAGTCAGTCCATCAGGGAACACTCTATGCACCTGCAACAAATACCACAAGCAGGTATGAGGGTGTTTAATATCTCACTTTAGTCAGTACGTGATCAATACAGGACACTCTAAACTACACTACATGGCCAAAAATATGTAACCCTTCTCCATTGCCTATTTTAGCTGTACCCACTGATACGATATGCATAAGATCAGAATACTGACAGTGCACCATCACAGAATGCCACATTTATTAAACGTTTGCCCTATAAGACATGAACTGGTCAAATGTAAGTGGTTTTATTGTGATCATGTAATATCTAGGAGAAACAGTAGATAATCTGTGAGGGAGTATTGTACACAGGCTTACAGGACTGGCCCACCAAGTGCCAAGCCACAAAGTGGGCTACAAGAAAATGGCTTGCTTAGACTAGTCAAGGAAAGAGTTATGATTTAAGAGAAATAGCAAATTCAATACAGTATTGATATAAATACATACAGTGATTTCTTTGTTTTCCAGATCAACACCTCCTGCAAGACTGAAGCCTAGACCGGTGCCTTCCTCCTTGTGGAGAACCACCACATGGATGTCATCAAATTGCTGTGATAGGAGAATATACAGAGATAAGGTTACACATTAACATCTTCAAGCATATCTAGAGAAGGTACAAATATAGGGTCAAATGCTGCAATGCCATGACCAACAAAGAACAGATGGCTTCACTTTGCAGCTCATATAGACTGAAAACAACCATAGGGTCCAATAAAGACTCTCAGAATCTTACAAGGTTTTTAGCAATTGCAAACTGTATATGGCAATCTGGCTTCAATAAGTATTATCAAGGATCGTCATGAAGCTGTAGAGTGTTAGGGTGTTTTCACATTATTGTCATGTTACTATTGGTAACAGAGAAAAAAGCCACTATGTTGACTATAAAAATTGCTACTCCAATAGTAATTATTGATACATATTATATATTCATCTGTTTATGTGTATATGCTTATGTTTTATTTTTAACTTTCATTTTTATTATTTTTTATTTATATATTATTTTTTATTTTCATTTTTTATTTCTTCTTTTTATTCTTTCATCCTGTTCATGATCTATTGCACGTTCGCTAGAAGTTTGATTTTAATTGCAATTTTATAATTTTTTAGGCACTTTATTGTTATGAGGATGTCACCATTATAAGTATTGTGAAGAAACTTCATTGCAGCCTGGATTGATATCATTGAAGTGTTTATTTTCACAAAAATCTCCCCCTCCTTCTTTTCATGTTATTGTTAAATAGACCATTCTAATGAGTTGACCCTTATAATAAACTTTTTTTCCACCTTGAATACTATGTAAGCACTGGATAGTGTAATTTCTGTGATTCTTGGCACCGGGCTGTGCGCCTGACGGGCGACGCGATCGCATTGTTCCCAATACATGGGGGTAATGTGTGTGCGCGGCATGCTTGTGCAGCCGCACTATGCCCGGTGGATCTAGTTAAGGTATGGGCATCCCGGTCAGCAGCACAGCTTATTCTGCATGCACTACAACACTGGAAGATTATTGGTAGATACGGGGGTGATACGCTGAGGCATCAGAGACGCTTACGCAGTCGGTTTGTTTACAAACACCTGGCATGATAGTGATGGACATGAACGGCAGATCTGAAGAGAGATCCCCTCTGTTAGAAGGCTGGCAATGAAGTTATCTGTGGATTAATGTTGTATAATGCACAATTGGTTGCACTGAGCACATTATTTGTACTTATAATGTATTGTGTATATTTGGTTACCATGCCAATCTGACATCACTTTGATTGACTGATGACTGATCTTAACACCAATGTATGTATTGTTGAGTTGTGTGTAAGGTTGATTACATATTTGCATCACCTGTATTGTATTCAATTAAATGCATTTGAGATATATATATATATATATATATATATATATATATATATATATGCACTTTATCTGCTTGTATTATTAATAAAGATTTCCAGATTTTCATGATCCATGGCCTGGCTGGTGCTGTGATTTCCGGGGTTGGTGTACTTTGATCCTGGGCTGGCAGCCTAGGCAACCACTTGCACAGAGGTCAACCCCCGATGCTGTCTTACTTTCCCTCTACTTGTTTATCGTTTTATGTGTATCTGTTTATCTGTTTATATGTATTCATCATTTTTTTTTCTACAATATCAAAAGCATTGACAAGGCAAACCCCTTTAGTCCTCCCTATTCGATCACATTTAATAAATTTAGCTTATTTTTATTTTGTCAAAGCTCTGTAACAAAATAAGAAAAAGTGCAGAACAAGTTGAAATGAAAGGAGTTACCTTCAGTGTTTTCTCATCCAGTCCTTTAACTTCCTCTATTAGCTGTGTCAGTTCTTCTAGAGGAAGTAGGGAAATGACGGACTGGCCGGCACTCACACTTGCTGATGGCAGAGAAACCTTCTCTTCCTTCTCCCTTTCTATCTGTCCCACGCTATACCCCTTCAGTTCTGAAAGGCTTTGAAAAGGGAAAATATAATTAGATGAGATACCTTTCAGAAGAATTCATTTTAACAAGTTAAAAGAATGTTATTTAACCAAATTTATTTGATCGAATGAGCTGCATATTCCCTTATAGAGACAACTGTAAAAATGTACACTACATACTACTGCCGCCCTTGAACGTGAAGCAATGGCTTACAAAAGCTGTTTGTCTGAGTGACTCAATTGTCAAGTAGGGGGTGCTAAATTGTTTAAGTACTGCAGCATCGCCTGTCTCCTGGCTTCTCCTCCTCTTCCTTCCTTGCATGATTGACATACAGCTCTCAGCTCACTGTGTAAAGCCCTGTCTCCAGATCAGGTACCTTCACTATCTTAGGCTGGGTTCACACTACGTTTTGTCCCATACGGGAGCGCATACGGCAGGAGGGAGCTAAAAGCTCGCGCTCCCGTATGTAACCGTATGCGCTCCCGTATGCCATTCACTTCAATGAGCCGACCGGAGTGAAACGTTCGGTCCGGTCGGCTCATTTTTGCGCCGTATGCGCTTTTACAACCGGACCTAAAACCGTGGTCGACCACGGTTTTAGGTCCGGTTGTAAAAGCGCATACGGCGCAAAAATGAGCCGACCGGACCGAACGTTTCACTCCGGTCGGCTCATTGAAGTGAATGGCATACGGGAGCGCATACGGTTACATACGGGAGCGCGAGCTTTTAGCTCCCTCCTGCCGTATGCGCTCCCGTATGGGACAAAACGTAGTGTGGACCCAGCCTTACTAATAGCTACACATACAATATTACAGACCCTGCCTCAGTATATCACCATGCCTCATTGACAAAAGGTGCTTAGACAAAGACATTGTTTACCTGGAAGTGCAGCCAGTAATATGTTTCATTAACCCTTACTGTTATCTATGTACAGGATTCTGCAGCTTATTTGGTCAAAATGAACTGCAGATTCCCTTTAAATGAAATCAAAGAAGTTAAAACATACCTGTCAGATCCCTGTTAATCAGTGCCTCATCCTTATCATGTACATGTAATTTTTATGTCTCTATTTGCCATATTTCACAAAGAAATTGCAAATTAGAGCTGCTCACTGTCAATTCCATCTTGTCAAAGGGTGGGGGCATGTCCTACTCTTGCTTGCACTGTGTTGACTCCTCCCTCTCCCTCACTCTGCTGCCTCACTGCTCTCGGGAGCGAGCCTGGCAGCCCTGCTTTGTAACCCTTTTCTCTCTGTTTTTATGCTGTACACACAAACACACACACATACACACAATGATTATTGGGGACTGCCTGTACTTTACAAAATACAATATGGTAAGAGTATAACTTACATCTTCCTTTGTCATTCATGTGTGTCATCCTTAGTGTGCAGTCCTGTAATGCTGGGACTTGTAGTTTTGGAATAGTTGTAGGTACAGTGTTTGGATAACTCTTTTTCTGCAGCAGTGTTGCCTTCAGCTGTGTGCCTACAGCTTTTGCAAAACTTCAACTCCCAGCATGCCCAGACATCCTTTGACTGTCCAGGCATGCTTGGAGTTGTAGTTTTGCAACAGCTGGAGGCACATATTTGGTAAATCTCTGTGTTACAGCAGTGTTGCTGCAAGCTGTGTTCCTCCTGCAGCCTAGACAATCAGCCATCTTGTGTCCATGACCCTTGGACACACTCATGCTGCTGTGGGACTTATCAGTGTCCCAGGAGGTATGGGGACCCCTACTTGTAGTATTTTCAAAGGCAGTTTTCTTTAATAAAATGTGAAAAATTATTGTTATGCCAAGATGTACAACATATCAAAAGTTTTTATATCTGACAGTGCCCATTTAAATAATAGAAAGCTGCTGACAGATCCTTTGTCTTAAGATTAACAGTTTTATTTCCCTAGTAATATAAGCACATATACTTTCCATGTGAATGCCGCTACCTATCACTGTGCTCCCCATGATCAGCAGTAGGTTAGATTACAGGAGTAAATAAAAGCATATCCAACAAGATATAAGCTTAACTTATTATGTATTCCTTTGGCTTCTAGCTTGAACAAAAAAAGAGGCACAATTCTTGCAGTATTGTTTTTTTTTCTTGCAATTCTGTGTATTCCTTACCACTAAACTATTTATCATTTGCGACTTTTTTCAAAAGTCGCAATTTCTGCGCTACGGTACTTTTTTAGGCTCAAAGCTACACCACCTACCAGTAGGCATTTGAATCACTTCTACCTTCCGCAATTCAACTTTAACCTCTTGTGGACGACAGAGTCCCACTCCCCTTCTATTACACTCACTCAGGCGCTGAGCGCAGGTCATAGCTGGGTGGTCCTGGCCGCTATCTGCCCCCAGGTCTCATCTCTAATGCCAGACATCAACAATCATGGTAATGCCCAGCTTTAACCCCTTAGACACCGCAGTCAAATTTGATTGTAGCGTCTAAATGCAAGTAAAAATGTCCCGGTAGCTCTGTGAAATTAAGTAAAAAACACCTAACATTTCAAATTCAGGAACCGGGAAAGTGTCTACTTCCCTCCCTCACAAGAGTCTAGAAAAATTTTATGTGGAAGAGCTTTTACCACCACAGCAGAGCTGCGCAAAATTCATCATCCTGCTGCACCTTCTTTATAAATAAGATGTACGCTAGTCAAACCCACCACCCAAATAACCATGGGAAAATAGCTCTACTGTAGACATTCTTTGATAAATCTGGGCCATAGTGCCTTGGTAGGATTCATATGCTTTTTATTGTGCATGGATTTATTTGTGTAAAATATGTGTTACTGTAGGTACAAATAGATATGCAAATAGCCCAGTAATAATGCAATGGTACACACAAAAAAATTTATTGTTTGGGAAGTATAATTGGTCGAAATGGCTGCGTATATTAGAAAACACTTGGTAACTAGTGTTGAGTGCAAATATTAGAAATGCAAATTTTTACAGCGAATATCGGCACTTTGCAATTTCACGAATATTTAGAATTGTAGTGGTATATATTCGTAATGACAAATATTCGTTTTTTTTTCTTCACAGTACACATCAAAATAATGATGTGTACTGTGTATAAAAAGTGATAGTTGGTGTTAGATAGGGTAGGTTAGTTTATCAGGTTCTAGTGTAGGGTATAGTGTTAGTTAGTTGAAAGATATAATCGCGTATGCGCACTATACAAATTTCATTAGGATTTTAGCATGGAAAAAAAGTGAACGAACATAGCAAAAATGCGAATTTTGCAAACATAGGACGAATATTCGTCCATATAATTGCAATATCGCAAATTCGAATATGGTCCCTACCGCTCATCACTATTGGTAACATAAAACAAAACATAATGCATAAACAATAAAAATGTGACCATTAGAATGGTGTCACTCACAGCGTCTTCAAACAGTTTTCATCTTTTTACAAAATGAAGTATGCTCACAGTGTGGCCTTAAAGGGAACCTGTCGTACTTAAAATGCAGTCCAATCTTCAGGCAGATTGTTATAGAGCAAGAAGGGCTAAACAGATCAATATACAGTATCACAGTGTTTCCCAATCAGTGTGCCTCCTGCCGTTGCAAAACTACAATGCCTAGCATGCCCGGACAGCCAACGGGTGTCCGGGCATGTTGGGCGTTGTAGTTTTGCAACAATTGGAGGCACCCTGGTTGGGAAACACTTCAGTATCATATGAAAAGTTCTAGGATAACTTCTGTAAATCTCTTAGGATAACTGTAAATCTCTACTATTTTTGACCCAGTAGTCAAGTGGGCGGTCCTACTCAGTGATTGACAGTTACACAGATAGTTGTCATTTACTGAGTAGGACTGCCCTCTTGACTACTTAGCTCAAGTTATCTTGGAACTTTCCCCACAGCACCCCCAGAAAAAAATGAGAATTACTTCCTCTAGTTATCCAAAGCCTTTGACTATCATTCCAAGCCTATCATTTACAATGAATACTACACTACATGTCTTGAATATTAGATATGATAAAAAGTTAATCTTTTATTACAGTTATCCACTATTATAAAACATTGACAGCTTGACTTACTTAACAGAAAATCCCATGTCCACATGTTGACTTTCACCTGATAAAGCTGGGGTGTTCTCTTCTCGAGTAGTAGCCTCAAATTGCCATATATCACTACCATGGGTACTTGGTGACTGAGGGAAGACCAGCAAAGATTTCATAAGGGCAGAAGACACCTGGTTACTTATAGAATAGATTTTGCTTGAGTTTTCGGAAATCTTGCTGTTATCGATGGATGGTGTGGAGGTCAATGGATAACTCCTTGATCTTTGGCTTGGAGTTTTGAATGGTAGGGGCTCAGTGAGTTCTGTATATGAAGAGTGGTGTTGTGGTTCATTACTGGTACTGCTAGCTCTTCTTGTAGTCAATATCTTTGGTGGAGAGTGTGACAGTCTGTTTTCATTCTTGTCCACTGGAGACACTATCATAGGATCACTTATTTCTTTAATTTGACTCTCAACTGAGTTGACAGTGACCTTATTGAATGATACGGTTACACATTCTACTTCTAGTTCCTTGCTAGTAGGTTTCACATGTTGGGCTGGATTTCGAGCACTGAGCCTGTCATTCCCTTTTGTTGGTGGCTGTGGTGTACTATAGGTTTCAAATGAGCTTATTCTCTGCTTGATTGATGCCCTACTGGAAATTTGTGGCCTAAAACTATAACTAGGTTCCCTTGGTTTTACTTGAGGGGTGCTGTCTGCTCTTCTGTCTCCATTCTTAGACCCTCTTAAACTTTGACGGAACCAAGCAGGTTTGGGTGCTACTGGCGGGCCTTTCTTCATGTTCCCTATATCTTCATTTCTACATGTCTGAGAACTACAATCCGTACCCTGAGTTTGTTGCTGCCCACGCTCTATCTGAGCAGGCACAGAGCTATCCACTCCTGTGCCAATGCTTCCATCTAGATCCATTAGGCCGTGGTCCTCAGATAATATGGGACTAAATAGATTTTTTATACAGTCAGATATCCTGACCCAGGGATCTTCTGGTGGTGTATCGAGGCTGTAGTCAACACGTGCCTGTCGTCTCAGTAATGGCTTGTGATGTGAAACAATAGGATTTCCTATAAAATGTGAGAAAAAAAATGGTATAGTTACATTATGCTTCACAATCTGTTAGATATGGATAGTAGTATAACTTGTCAAATATATTCACACCTTTGTAAAATTAAGAGTGCACTATAGTCATTTTTTACTGAATGATAAAAGCTGAGACTGAAATAATTTAATAAACTGAAATATACAGTAGGACTATGCCAGACCTGTGAATTGTAAGTCCATTAGAGGGAATGATAACACCTATGTCACATATACACTGTTGGTTCAATCCCAACATAATAACACAGGAAATTATGGCATTATCTTTGTACCTAAGGTTTGTCTGCCAGGCTAGATGGCTATCTATAATGATTGTTGCATGCTGCTCTAAGCATTTGTGCTGAATAAAGCCAGAGATTTTTTTTACCATTTATGGAAGTGCTGCGTAACTTTTTTCCATATCTATCTATTTATCTATCTATCAATCATTCCTCTTTAAAATATGTTATCCTCATCGTATCACATCTTATTTATCAATCTATTCACACATCAGTATTTATAAAAGTTATTTCTAATCAACAGCGTCATAGCAGTTGCACCTAGGCCCAGTATTTTTCATATGGTCAATGGTATTAAGTGTTCTACAAAGATAGAACATTGCTTAATTCACAGAGGTTCACATTAAAAAAGTTATAGTCTATAATATTATATGGTGATTTCTACACACTACTTTGCAAGCTTACATTCCCTACAATGTTTATAGACTGTAAAGGCTTAATAAATCTGATTCTACATTATAATGATAAGATACTTTGTCATCCTAGGTATGTAAATATTTGAAACCATGACTGCAAGTATGTTCATCCCAGTGTAATGCATGTAAAGGTAGAAGGGTCTAGGATGCATCAGCCAGTAACATACCTGTGTCTGGAGACTTTTGTTCGCCAGGCGTTGTGTGCGAGGATTCGGTAGAAGATACTGTTGTATGTAATACTCTGTGGGCTGTCATTTGCTGGTTTCCTTTTAGCAGCAAGTTTCCTGCTTCCTGTGAAACAATGCTGTCATGTCAAAAACAGTATTCTGAAAAACCACAAGATTTTCTAAAAGTTCTGTTCTGTGTATATATTCTCTTAGCAGGCAGATGCTGGTCCTGATCTAATGTTTACACGTAGTCCAGATAGTATTTACTATCCACTAGTCTGAATGGTACTTTCACTGACCCGCTGGTAAACTTTACTGTCACTTGATAGTAGCACAAAGCAGAGAAGAAACATGACTTGCCAATATATCTGTTGCAGTCATTAGCATTACTACCTTACAGGAATAAAGCCTTGTTTCCTATTTTCATCATTACATCATCGTTATGGAATCTGCATATACTCACTATGTTCACATCTTTTTTCATATTGTGAGTTTTTTAAAGGGAGTATGTCAGCTGTACATCATGCTCAGAGTTGCAGAATTGGGCAGATAGCTGCTATGGAGGTAACACAAATAATACCGGTCTCATAGTAAAAGTCTGTTGGCAAAGTTATAAAATCATGTTTTACTTCCAAGCGTAAGTGTCATAGATGCAGTCCTCGGCTGCAGACATGCATGCCCCCTACCTCCTCAACCCCTCACTGCTTGGCTTCTGGCACTTAGCTCAGTGTATCAGTTATGCAGGGCAGGGTGGGGAGGGAGATAGGAGGAAAACATACTGCAACTTGACACCTATACATGATATAGAGCTGACAGATTATCTTTTAGGTCCCCCCCCACACACACACACACAATCTTGGTGGATTTGGTGGATCTTTCCCTTTACCTCTTGTATCACCCTACTTTTTCATAGATTGTAAGCTCTTGTTATCATGGCCCTCACTCTTGAGTTGATAGTTACTTTGTAATGTCAAACTTTATTTTAATGTACCCTCTTAAATGTGAGTCACTGGGGGGTATGATGGTGCTATATAAATTAAGATTATTATTTACATAACTATAATATAATTCTATTGGCTCAGCCTATTCACACGTTGGGATCTGCATATCCAACAGTGGATTGAGTACAATGATAAAGATAATGGGAGACGTAATCTGAAACAGTCTGGATTTGTGGAATTTTATATGATGTACTATACTAGTTATTTATACTAGTGTGTGTATTGTAGATCTTACATCAATTCAGTTTTTGAAAAGTTTTCTATTTGCATAAAGAGGATGGTTATAACCTTAAATGTATTGTCCCAGTTAAACAGCCTTTAATCAAATGCCACCTAATAGAATATGGATGCCTTAGGGGATTCTGTTGGAGAGGAGCACTACTATTCTGGACAGTAAAACAAAAATAGAGAAAAAGAAACACAGTCGCACAACCACAATTTGTATTTTGATCTACTTGCTTCTCAGCATAAATTCAAACACTAAAAGGTTGTTAGTATACATTTTGATCAGAAAGCACAAGCCCACTTGCCACATCAAGGCCACCTATTTAGAGTAGGTCCCTAACCCAACATTGGAGTAGCACCAGGCGGCGGCCACCATGCCTATTCTGGGCAGAGAACACTTGAAAACTGTCACTTAGTATACCCATGCACTGTATTATGTGAATAGGCGCCATATTATACTACATTTCTTCTGCAGGGAACATGTGTGTCTGTCTGCTGCTTACCCCTCCTCTCCCTATAGACCAGTGGCGGACTGACCGTCCAGTCTGATCGGACGTCGTCCGAGGGCCTGGCCGGGTCAAGGTCCCGCTGCCACTACTGAGGATCCAGGACACTCGTCCCAGATCCCCAGCAGACAGCGCTGCCTTCTCCGGTATGTGCAGTACACACACATACAGGAGAAGGCGCCCCCTCTGTGTGAGCCGCACCTGCAGCTTACACAGAGGAGACGTGTCCTCCACCCCCATGCAGTACGCAGTACAGGTGCCGATGATGTAAGTCATCAGCACCTGTACTGTGGTGGGGAGAAGACATGGGCCCCTGCTGCGTGGGATATCAGGTGAGCATATTTTTTTTTAACTCTGCCTATACCTATGGGAAAGAGGGGGAGGGGTATAACTATGCAAATACCTATGGGAAAGAGGGGGAGGTGTAACTCTGCATATACCTATGGGGAAGAGGGGGGAGTGTGTGTAACTCTGCATATACCTATGGGAAAGAGGGTGGGGGAAGCCCCGCTTATACCTATGGGGAAAGGGGAGGAAAGGCAGGTAACCCTGCCTATACCTATGGGGAAAGGGGGGGGGTAACTGCCTATACCTATGGGGAAGAGGGGGGTAAACTCTTCCTATACCAATGGGGAAGAGGGGGGCTAACTCTACCTATACCAATAGGGAAGAGGGGGGGGTAACTGCCTATACCTATGGGGAAGAGGGGGGGGGTAACTCTGCCTATACCAATGGGGAAGAGGGGGGTAACTCTGCCTATACCAATGGGGAAGAGGGGGGGTAACTCTGCCTATACCAATGGGGAAGGGGGTTAACTCTGCCTATACCTATGGGGAAAGGGGGGGTAACTTTGCCTATACCTATGGGGAAAAGGGGGTTTAACTCTGCCTATACCTATGGGGAATGGAGGAGTTTAACTCTGCCTATACCTACGGGGAAAGGGGGTAGGGGAGTGGGACTCTGCTGCCTACAGTGGGGATCAAAAGTTTGGGCACCCCAGGTAAAAATTTGTATTAATGTGCATAAAGAAGCCAAGGAAAGATGGAAAAATCTCCAAAAGGCATCAAATTATAGATTAGACATTCTTATAATATGTCAACAAAAGTTAGATTTTATTTCCATCATTTACACTTTCAAAATAACAGAAAACAAAAAAATGGTGTCTGCAAAAGTTTGGGCACCCTGCAGAATTTATAGCATGCGCTGCCCCCTTTGCAAAGCTGAGACCTGCCAGTGTCATGGATTGTTCTCAATCATCATCTGGGAAGACCATCTGACCTTGCCCCAACAATATGCACCATGGGTTCGTCTAAGCAGTTGTCAAGAAATCTGAAACTGAAAATAGGTGACGCTCACAAAGCTGGAGAAGGCTATAAGAAGATAGCAAAACATTTTCAGATGTCAATATCCTCTGTTCGGAATGTAATTAAGAAATGGCAGTCATCAGGAACAGTGGAAGTTAAAGCAAAATCTGGAAGACCAAGAAAAATATCAGACAGAACAGCTCGCAGGATTGTGAGAAAAACAATTCAAAACCCATGTTTGACTGCACAATCCCTCCAGAAAGATCTGTCAGACACTGGAGTTGTGGTACACTATTCCGCTATAAAGAGATACTTGTACAAATAAGGTCTTCATGGAAGAGTCATTAGAAGAAAACCTCTTCTATATCCTCACCACAAAAATAGGCGTTTGGACTTTGCAAATGAACATATAGACAAGCCTGATGCATTTTGGAAACACGTTATGTGGACCGATGAGGTTAAAATTGAACTTTTTGGCCGGAATAAGCAAAAGTACGTTTGGAGAAGAAGGGGAACAGAATTTAATGAAAAGAACTTCTGTCCAACTGTTAAGCATGGGGGTGGATCAATCATGCTTTAGGGTTGTATTGCGGCCAATGGCACAGGGAACATCTCACGAGTAGAAGTAAAAATGGATTCAATAAAATTTCAGCAAATTTTGGATGCTAACTTGATGCCATCTGTGAAAAAGCTGAAGTTAAAGAGAGGATGGCTTCTACAAATGCATAATGATCCTAAACACACCTCGAAATCCACGGGTGATTACATCAAGAGGCGTAAACTGAAGGTTTTGCCATGGCCTTCACAATCTACTGACCTCAACATAATTAAAAATCTATGGATAGACCTTAAAAGAGCAGTGCGTGACAGACAGCCCAGAAATCTCAAAGAACTGGAAGACTTTTGTAAGGAAGAATGGGCAAAGATGCCTCAAACAAGAATTAAAAGACTCTTGGCTGGCTACAAAAAGCGTTTACAAGCTGTGATACTTGCCAAAGGGGCAGTACAAGATATTAACTCTGTAGGGTGCCCAAACTTTTGCAGACTCCATTTTTTTGTTTTCTGTTATTTTGAAAGTGTAAATTATGGAAATAAAATCTAACTTTTGTTGACATATTATTAGAATGTCTAATCTGTAATTTGATGCCTTTTGGAGATTTTTCCATCTTTCCTTGGCTTCTTTATGAACATTAATACAAATTTTTACCTGGGGTGCCCAAACTTTTGATCTCCACTGTATAGCTAAGGATAAAGGGGTTAACTCTGTTCCTATACCTATTGGGAGGGTGTTTAACTCTGCTGCCTATACCTATGGGGAAGGGGGGTTCAGTCTGCTGCCTATACCTATAGGGAAGGGTGGGGCTAACTCTGCTTCCTATACCTTTGTGGAAGGGGGGGGGGTAACTCTGCTGCCTATACCTACAGGGAAGGGGATGGATTAACTCTGCTGTCTATACCAACAGGGAAGGGGGGGGGGTTAACTCTGCTGCCTATACCTACAGGGAAGGGGGGGCTACCTAACTTTATACCTAGATGCCTAACTATTTACCTACATACCAGGAGATCTAACTACCTACATACCCAGCTACCTAACTATGTACATACCTGGCCTTCATACATGGCTGCCTAACTAGCTAGCTCCCTACCTACCTGGCTTGTCACCTACCTACATATCTGTCTTCCTGATCAACCTACCAAGTTACCTATTTACCTGGCTGCCTATCTATCTGCCCTTTTACTGTGCAGGACACCAAGGAGGGCATTATTACAGTTTGTGGGCCTATAGATGGAAAGATTGTGTAGAGGAGGGGAGGGCACTGGAAAATGCAGAGTCTGACATGTTTTTCCTACAGATGTTAAGAGATCCACATGGCGGTCTTATCCGGACGGAGAAGAAAAGGAAAGAGGACAATGCTGATCAAAAAAGACGTCATTGTGAGCCCCAAAATGTAACTGTAATCGCTTATATGGTATATGCATCCTGTGTATAGCTGATATCTAAAGCCATATGGTCCTGTATATAATCACTTATATTGTACACAGATCCTGTGTACAGCTGATATCTACCTCCATATGGTCCTGTATATAAACACTTATATTGTATACAGATCCTGTATAGTATACTGGTCTGTATATAGTGGTTTTATTCAGTACAGTGTGGCGGTATTATCCAGTTATTGTGTGGTGGTATATATTTACTCCTTGTATACCAGTATTATTGGTCATGGAAATTTACCTACATTAAAGTGTTTCTTACATATATAAATTTTTGTTTATTGTGTGTGGGATTTGGGTAGAATAGGGGCGTGGCAGAAGATTGACGAGCTGCAAAGACTAGCAGGGGCCCTTGCTTTTTTTGGTCCAAGGGCCCTGAGTGTTGTCAGTCGCCCCTGCTATAGATAATACATAAACATTTGGCCACATTGAACATTCATATTTATGGGAAGGTCAGGGGACATAGCATTCGCTTGGCTGACAGTTATTGAAAATGAATGTCAGCATTTAGACTGAATACATAGAAGTAAGTTCTTACAAAGGAGAAGTTTTAGGTCTGTATGACTTTTGAGCCATCACTAACAGCAAGCAGATATGTTGCAAATGCATTTGAAAAAATGCAGTGCAGTGGATGTTTAAATTTTTTTATATAATTTCAGCTTTAAGATAATATTCCTACACTCTCCTTTCTCTGAAGACAATTTCAACAATTTAACACAGAAACACATATTATGAGTACACAGCAAGGAAGTTATTGTTCACATATTATATAAGCTGCCAGGCACATCTTTGCCCCTAAAGTAATTTTATGTGTAAAGCTCAAACTTCCTTTGCTAAACCGCATCCTGTGAACCTTTTTTTTTTTTTTTTTTAAATTAATGATCATTTTATAAAATGTGTTCCGTATCCGTACATTGAAATATTCAAGTGAATATGATAGTAATGTTTGAGATATATATATACGGTATATGTTTCTGGTTAAATTGCAGCAAGATTGAAAAGTCATGACAATGTCTGACAGCAAAATATGTAATCAAATAAAAAGCTTTTTCTTACATTGTAGTGAGGATTTTTAATAACACGAGTTCTGTGTCCATGTGCTGCAGCGTTTTTATGCAAGTACAGCGTGTCATCATTGCTACCGTGTGTCCGACAGAGGAGCATCGCCACTGCAATGGCAGGGGGTTTAACAGGTAATATTTTTTATATTATTACATAATCTGCAGATTTTTTCACTTTAGTAGCACTACTTTCTTTATTCTTGTCAATATCAAGTTAAGTTTGTTCACCTTTAAAAGCTATTTATATATATTTACAGTTTAAATATAAGGTTGTAAAATACACTATACTCCCTTTCCTAAATCGAGAATTTGCGCTGCGGCCTGCCCAGTGCCCCTGTTTACCTATTCTAATGACACTGTTTCTCAGCTCTCCTGATGATGTTCCAAAACCACTGTAGCCAATTACGTCATCACCAAAACGCTGCAAATTCCCTTCTGTTGAGCGCCTTTAGGGAATTTTAAATGGCTGAATTCCCGAGTGGAATTCTGCAGGACTATTCTGCTCGTAAATTCCGCTGAAGCAGAGACCCATTGATTACAATGGGATTCTGCTGTACTGTGCCCCTGGCGGAATTTCCGTGACCGAGAAAATCCAGATTCTGGTGTCCACAGAAATATTGAATTGGTTAAAAATTTCTGCGGATTCTGCTCAGAAATTCATTGCCGTCTATGAAGATGCTGTATTGCCAAGCGGTTAAGGACCGAATGGTCCGAAACGCGTCGGCATTGTGTTTTTAATCCACTGGGTGTTTTTTGTTCTACCATACTGACTTTTTAAATGGATTAATTAAACTTTGGACTTTTAACACGGATTATTGTTTGGGAGCTGGAAACCATTTTCCTGGTTGGAATTTTTTCTTGCATTGCCAAGCAGTCCTAGTGCCACCGAATCAAACAAATGTGCGGAATGTCCGCTATTATTTTTTTCCAGGTGGACATTCTACACATTTTCAGCTGTGTGAACATAGCCTTAAGGCGCCTTATGTGGGAGCTGCTTGTTGGCAGATCAAATGATCATTTATATTGGTAGTCTCTCTCAGCTGTCTGGAGCCTATTCACTGTTTTGCATGCTCTCATGTATCCACGGCTCCCAACACCTCCTAACAACTTTGTCAGAATGTCCTAGATAGCAGGCAATTCATTGAAACAACTCATGATAATGAGTCCAATGATGTTCCCCCTTCTCAAAGTCTACCAACTGGGCAAATTGAATTTGAGTGGGTTGTATAGGCATGTCTATCAGGCAACGGTCTTTTACCAAGAGGTACACTATCCAACAGTAGCTTCTTAGAGCCTTTTTATAGAGCATCTAGTCAAACACTTTTATGCCCTCTCGTGGCAGGACCCAGTGTCTAATCATACCACAGCTGTAATCATCTACACATCTGCCTGAGACATAACTACATGCTGAGGTTTGAATCAATCTGGAAATTCTATCTGGGTGCATTATTTGTTTGGTCAATGAATGTATGCGAAGTGGTTGTCTGGTTTAGAAAACCCATTGTGAATACATTTTTAGGGAATTCCAAGTTAAAAGAGCAGCCTCCCCCATTCAGCCCCCCTATATAATTGTGGTGGCCCAGCACTTCTGACTTCTGACCCCCCCTGCCCCACATGTGTCTTATGTATCATCTTTAGTGCCTATGTTATTTAGTGTAATGTACATATATTGTTGTATGCCTTTACGTATTATTGTCATGTGGTTGTAACAAGGGAAGGTACCAGTGACCATGTGACCTACAGGATGACCTATGGGACCCCTCCAGAGTCTCCCCCATATAAGCCCTGGGTGCAGCTTCCTCTCTCTCTTTGAGTCTTTGCTGAGCTATAGTGAGATCAAGTCTTGTGAGAGTGTCTGGTGTAGTTGTTTAAAATTTTTTAGGTATTAAATAATGAAACCGGCTCCTGAAAATCCCACCGCTAGGGGCCCCCATACCTACTGGGACACTAACCAGTCCTGCTGCAGCATCAGCTTGTCCATGACTCATGGAACAGAGATGACTCATGGACAAGGCTGCATGAGCAGACACCAATCACCTCCCACCACCACAAGGGAAGGACACGCCCCCTTCCCCTGAGAGGATTTCTAACACTGTGAGCTAATGTAAAGAGGTATTTTTATAACAAATATAGGGGATAGAGGCATAATGTACTTGTACATGGTCAGAATTAGGTACTGAGTAACATATTGAGTTGTTTTTTATTGTGGGATCTGATCTGTGGGTGCTTTAAGTATTTTCCTGCAAGTTGTTATTACATCAATACAAACCATGCATCAGTGAATTTTCAATGGACTTACTTCATCCTTGGTATCTTGCTTGTAGTATTTCCTTGGTGGTGGAGCTGGTTTTGATGGTAGTTTCTTCACTATGATCTCTCCTGAGTGTCCACTCATTTTCTTACACAGAACCTGAGTTGAGGCTTGAGTTTCACTGCTTATGGGTGAATGGTCATCCATGCTTACTGGGGCAGAATAATGTGGCTGGGTGTGCTCTGCTCGCACAGGCACGTCCACACTATGCACCCTGTTCTTTAGGTCATACAGCTGGTAGGTGTCTGCGCTGGCAGATCTAGGGTTATAATTGCTGTCACTGCTTGAGCGAATCATTGGTTTCTGTTCCCTTCGGTTGTAATATAAATATGCTGCGTACCTCTCTATACAGTGGTCACATTGGTATTTCCCATGGGAGCATGAGAACATCTTTTTATCTCCTGAAATGAACATATATATTAGGTTACATATAGGCCTCTACAAGGTGAAATCATCATCTCTATTTACTGCATGCCAATTATACGTCAAGCATTAAACATTCTCTATGGGGGGTATTTATCAAAGGATTTATGTGTTTTTTTCACGTAACTTTGGCGTAGTGTCTTTTTGCGCCAAAGTTTGGCACATCTTCTCCACTGTCATTTTTACAACTTTCTCAAAATCACATGGTCCTGTGTGTGATTTTAACTTTAGTCAGTAATTCATCATTTGCGCCAATCGATCTTTGGCGCAATCTTGGCACAAATCCCGTTTTTTTTGAGCAAATCCCCGCCAAGAAATTTTGCACATGGAAAACACACTTAGCAATGTCACAAAATGTAAAGGCGTCAAAATACATTAAAAAATGCTTTTGTGAAAGCAGCGACGCCTCCAGGGCTGTTCAATACTATCCTGCGACATAGTTGTCTCTGAGGGACCTTCACCCTCCGTTGAGCCAGCATTGGACATGGCCAAACAGGTTCAGGAAAGGTAAGCACTAAAGCAGTGGTCTCCAAGCTGCGGACCTCCAGATGTTGCAAAACTACAACTCCCAGCCGTTGGCTGTCCGAGCATGCTGGGAATTGTAGTTTTGCAACATCTGGAGGTCCGCAGGTTGAAGACCACTGCACTAAAGTAACAAAAAAACAAAACTACCAAAGTTGAAAATAAAATCCATTTCACATGGTGGCTATAAACCCCACAAAAGAAAATAACTCATGTCGCTTGCTGATATACTGCAGGAGGGACTCCGAAATAGCTGCTCTACAGGGTAAAATACGCATCCTCTGTGGCGGTAAGTTCTGTGTAAAAGACGCTGGGAACAGCTGATTTCAACATTTGAGCCAAAATTACTAACAACTTGCACCAAATGATAAATTTGGTGCATGTCCACGAAAACCAAAGTGGAAAAAAAAGGGTAAAAAGAAACTGTCAACAGGCAAAATTGATAAATACCCCCCTATATCCTTAAGAGCAAGCGACAAAGCAATAGAGACACAGAGAATGCGAGCGACTTCATGGAGACTGCGATGAGCTTTTAACCTAGTAGACGGCTACGTGCACAGACATTAGGGTCATGGGATATTTTTTTATTTTTTTGGGAGAAGTAGGGTACGTTTATAAAATAAAAAAATTTAAAAAATTTAATAAAAAGAAAATCCCGATGTTGTCATCGAAAACTCATGATGCTCCAGTTTTTGAGAAATGTCATAGAACATCTTGTAGGATAAGGAATGTTGAACCTTTTACAGCAACTGTGCAGGCAGAAGTTATTGTTACTTGCCATTCCAATGCATTTTTTTCACTTTAGATATTCTTTCTGAAAAAGTATGTGTATATTTTTTTGGGCATGTTTTTAACAATGTTTTAGAGTCAGGTTTTGTCATACCTTCCACGTTGCACTGAGGATGGTCTCGTTCCACGGCCTCAGCCATTGCTTGCTGCAATTGCTGCTCAGAAACCTGGCCAAATGCAAACACAACATAAAATACTGGAATATGTGTTCTTAAACCCTTTTATCCCATAGCATCTTCACTATATAAATTGTTTTTAATGACTTTATATTCCCACAATATTTATTAGATGCACAACATATATTTTGCCTTCACAAAATAATATTGCCATAACGTATGCTTGTTATTTCCTTCCTAACATACTTTTACATTAAGTGCTAAACATTTTGGAATTTGTCAGTGTTTCCATCATGAAACAAAAAGAACGTTTTTCAACTATTGTATGAAGATATTTGTTGAATGATGAACATGTTGGGCATGTAGAGATGGATGGAGCTATCCTTTGCTTTTATAACACAATATCACAAACATTTGAAGCCAGAAGTTAAATGGCTTTGTGAAAAGTATAAAATATTTTAAGTATTCATATCAGCTTCCATTACGGGGACATTCAAATACATTACGCTAAGTCTGTCTTTTCCCCTTTTGTTGTGAAGTGAAATCCATTTCAGACTGATGAAAGATAAGGGGAAGGGGGTTATACTACCTGACCTTTTCTACACTGGGTTATTGGGCAAACATGGCTGCCGGGAGGATCACTGTCTAAATGTGGGGCCTTTTTCTTTTATCATTTATCAGGCATACATATGAGATGTGATTCATGACCAGTGAACAAGTATTCTTTTTTCATAGGTTAGAACCATGGCATCACCAAGGTAATCATCGGCCTATTCATGCAGTACAGTGACCCCTGACCTACGATGGCCCTGACCTACGATCATTTCAACATATGATGGCCTCTCAGAGGCCATCGCATGTTTAAGGCAGCATCAACACACGATGCTTTTGTATGTCGGGGCCATCGCATAAACGGCTATCCGGCAGTGCAGATTGCTTCAGCTGCCGCCGAATTGCCGTTTACGGTGCCCCGTGTGGTCCGCTGACGATCACTTACCTGTCCTCGGGGCTCCGGCGCGTCCTCTTCGGAATCCCCTGCATCGTTGGCGCTCTACATTGTCGTCATCACGTCGCTGCGTACGCTCTCCCGTCATCCAATAGGAGCGGCGTGCGTAGCAACGTGATAGAGAGCGCGGATGCCGGGGAAGCAGAGGCCTTGCCGGAGCGTCGGGGACACCTCGGGGACGCGGCAACAGCGATGGACGGCGACATCCCGGGCAGCGGTGACGAGCGGTGACGGTCCGGAGCGGCGGGGACAGGTGAGTACAACTTCCTATACCAGTGGTCTTCAACCAGCGGACCTCCAGATGTTGCAAAACTACAACACCCAGCATGCCCGGACAGCCAACGGCTGTCCGGGCATGCTGGGTGTTGTAGTTTTGCAACATCTGGAGGTCCGCTGGTTGAAGACCACTGTCCTATACTTTACATTGCACGGATCCCTCAACATACGATGGTTTCAACAAACGATGGTCCGTTTGAAACGGATTATCATCGTATGTTGAGGGACCACTGTATACTCCCCATGAAATAGGGCTCCTAGTTATACTTAATTTTTTGGGATTACTGTAGGTGCCCAGTGAAATATATTCATTCAGGAGATTTTTGTGCTTTAGTTCAAAATGAATTCATGTATAAGGGTGGCTTCACACACGTTTTTATTTTAAAAACACCAATGCAGTTTTTTGAGTCAATGCCAAAAGTTGATCCAGCAGGAGGAGTAAAAAGGTGTTGTTTTGAAAGGCCTGCTGAGATCTGTAGTGCGGCATACTAGCCCTAGGGGGTCAAAATAACTAGAGTGGAGCCTCTGACCCGGGGCACCTCTCTGGAGCATGTGATTGTATTCTCTTGGTAAGTTTTTCTCCTGAGGCACACCTGTATACAGCGCCCAGTCAATGGTACCTTGAGTGGGCCCTTGGTGTTACTGGATCATGAGGGAGATGGAAGAACAAGACCAAAGAGCAGTGGAGACTTTACTTAAAGGGGTACTCCCGTGGAAAACATTTTTTTTTATCAACTGGTGCCAGAAAGTTAAACAGATTTGAAAATGACTTATATTAAAAAATCTTAATCCTTCCTGTACTTAACTGCTATATGTTCCACAGGAAGTTATTTTCATTTTGAATTTCTTTTCTGTCTGACCACAGTGCTCTCTGCTGAGAACTGCTGAGAACTGTCCAGAGTAGGATAGGTTTGCTATGGGGATTTACTCCTGCTCTGGATAGTTCCTGACAGGGACAGAGGTGTCAGCAGAGAGCACTGTGATCAGACAGAAAAGAAATTCAAAAAGAAAAGAACTTCCTCTGTAGTATACAGCAGCTGATAAGTACTGGAAGGATTAAGATGTTGAAATAGAAGTAATTACAAATCTGCTTAACATTCTGGCACCAGTTGATTTTTAAAAAATAGTTTTTCATTTTTTCCTCCTTACATTTTAAAAATCATAACCCTTTCAATTTTCCACCTAAAAATCCATATTATGGCTTATTTTTTGCGTCACCAATTCTACTTTGCAGTGACATTAGTCATTTTACCCAAAAATGCACGGCGAAACGGAAAAAAAAAATCATTGTGCGACAAAATTGAAGAAAAACGCCATTTTGTAACTTTTGGGGGCTTCCGTTTCTACGCAGTGCATATTTCGGTAAAAATTACACCTTATAATTATTCTGTAGGTCCATACAGTTAAAATTATACTCTACTTATATAGGTTTGATTTTGTCGCACTTCTGGAAAAAATCATAACTACATGCAGGAAAATTTATACGTTTAAAAATGTCATCTTCTGACCCCTATAACTTTTTTATTTTTCCACATACAGGGCGGTATGAGGGCTCAATTTTTGCGCCGTGATCTGAAGTTTTTATCGGTATGATTTTTGTTTTGATCTGACTTTTTGATCACTTTTTATTCATTTTTTAATGGTATAAAAAGTGACCAAAATTACGCTTTTTTGGACTTTGGAATTTTTTTGCGCGCACGCCATTGATCGTGCAGTTTAATTAATGATATATTTTTATAGTTTGGACATTTACGCACGCGGCGATACCACATGTTTATTTGTATTTTTTTTTACACTGTTTTATTTTTTTTTATGGGAAAAGGGGGGTTATTCAAACTTTTATTAGGGAAGGGGGTTAAATGACCTTTATTAACACTGTTACGCCGAGCGCTCCGGGTCCCCGCTCCTCCCCGGAGCGCTCGCTACACTTCCCTCACTGCAGCGCCCCGGTCGGTTCCACGGACCCGGGGCGCTGCGTTACCACCTCCGGCCGGGATGCGATTCGCGATGCGGGTAGCGCCCGCTCGCGATGCGCACCCCGGCTCCCGTACCTGACTCGCTCCCCGTCAGTTCTGTCCCGGCGCGCGCGGCCCCGCTCCCTAGGGCGCGCGCGCGCCGGGTCTTTGCGATTTAAAGGGCCACTGCACCGCTGATTGGTGCAGTGGTTCCAATTAGTGTTTACACCTGTGCACTTCCCTATATCACCTCACTTCCCCTTCACTCCCTCGCCGGATCTTGTTGCCCTAGTGCCAGTGAAAGCGTTCCTTGTGTGTTCCTTGCCTGTGATTCCAGACCTTCTGCCGTTGCCCCTGACTACGATCCTTGCTGCCTGCCCCGACCTTCTGCTACGTCCGACCTTGCTTCTGTCTACTCCCTTGTACCGCGCCTATCTTCAGCAGCCAGAGAGGTTGAGCCGTTGCTAGGGGATACGACCTGGTCACTACCGCCGCAGCAAGACCATCCCGCTTTGCGGCGGGCTCTGGTGAAAACCAGTAGTGACTTAGAACCGATCCTCTAGCACGGTCCACGCCAATCCCTCTCTGGCACAGAGGATCCACCACCTGCCAGCCGGCATCGTGACAGTAGATCCGGCCATGGATCCCGCTGAAGTTCCTCTGCCAGTTGTCGCTGACCTCACCACGGTGGTCGCCCAGCAGTCACAACAGATTGCGCAACAAGGCCAACAGCTGTCTCAACTGACTGTTATGCTACAACAGTTACTACCACAGCTCCAGCAATCATCTCCTCCGCCAGCTCCTGTACCTCCTCCGCAGCGAGTGGCCGCTTCTGGAATACGACTATCCTTGCCGGATAAATTTGATGGGGACTCTAAGTTTTGCCGTGGCTTTCTTTCCCAATGTTCATTACACTTGGAGATGATGTCGGACCAGTTCCCCACTGAAAGGTCTAAGGTGGCTTTCGTAGTCAGCCTGCTGTCTGGAAAAGCCCTGGCTTGGGCCACACCGCTCTGGGACCGCAATGACCCCGTCACTGCCTCTGTACACTCCTTCTTCTCGGAAATTCGAAGTGTCTTTGAGGAACCTGCCCGAGCCTCTTCTGCTGAGACTGCCCTGTTGAACCTGGTCCAGGGTAATTCTTCCGTTGGCGAGTATGCCGTACAGTTCCGTACCCTTGCTTCAGAATTATCCTGGAATAATGAGGCACTCTGCGCGACCTTTAAAAAAGGCCTATCCAGCAACATTAAAGATGTTCTGGCCGCACGAGAAATCCCTGCTAACCTACATGAACTCATCCATCTTGCCACTCGCATTGACATGCGTTTTTCCGAACGGCGTCAGGAGCTCCGCCAGGATATGGACTCTGTTCGCACGAGGCGTTTCTTCTCCCCGGCTCCTCTCTCCTCTGGTCCCCTGCAACCTGTTCCTGTGCCTCCCGCCGTGGAGGCTATGCAGGTCGACCGGTCTCGCCTGACACCCCAAGAGAGGACACGACGCCGCATGGAGAATCTCTGCCTGTACTGTGCTAGTACCGAACACTTCCTGAAGGATTGTCCTATCCGTCCTCCCCGCCTGGAAAGACGTCCGCTGACTCCGCACAAAGGTGAGACAGTCCTTGATGTCTACTCTGCTTCTCCACGTCTTACTGTGCCTGTGCGGATGTCTGCCTCTGCCTTCTCCTTCTCTGCTGTGGCCTTCTTGGACTCTGGATCTGCAGGAAATTTTATCTTGGCCTCTCTCGTCAACAGGTTCAACATCCCGGTGACCAGTCTCGCCAGACCCCTCTACATCAATTGTGTAAACAATGAAAGATTGGACTGTACTATACGTTTCCGCACGGAGCCCCTTCTAATGTGCATCGGATCTCATCACGAGAGGATTGAACTGTTGGTCCTCCCCAATTGCACTTCTGAAATCCTTCTTGGACTTCCCTGGCTTCAACTCCATTCCCCAATCCTGGATTGGTCCACTGGGGAGATCAAGAGTTGGGGGCCCTCTTGTTCCA
Organism: Hyla sarda; assembly: GCF_029499605.1. Taxonomy (NCBI): domain Eukaryota; kingdom Metazoa; phylum Chordata; class Amphibia; order Anura; family Hylidae; genus Hyla; species Hyla sarda. The sequence continues at coordinate 128,971,153 of NC_079192.1, read as the reverse complement.
AGGACTGCTTAAAACCGGTTCCCAGTAAACCTTGCCGTGTCCCTGTGCTTCCTCATGTAACCGGTCTCCCTAAGGCCTATATGGACTTTGCGGACGTTTTTTGCAAAAAACAAGCTGAGACTCTACCTCCTCACAGGCCTTATGATTGTCCCATTGACCTCCTCCCGGGCACTACTCCACCCCGGGGCAGAATCTATCCTCTGTCCGTCCCAGAGACTCTTGCCATGTCTGAATACGTCCAAGAAAATTTAAAAAAGGGCTTTATCCGTAAATCCTCCTCTCCTGCCGGAGCCGGATTTTTCTTTGTGTCCAAAAAAGATGGCTCTCTACGTCCTTGCATTGACTACCGCGGTCTTAATAAAATCACGGTTAAGAACCGCTACCCCCTACCCCTCATCTCTGAACTCTTTGATCGTCTCCAAGGTGCCCATATTTTTACCAAACTGGACTTAAGAGGTGCTTATAATCTCATCCGCATCAGAGAGGGGGATGAATGGAAAACGGCATTTAACACCAGAGATGGACACTTTGAGTATCTGGTCATGCCCTTTGGTCTATGCAACGCCCCTGCCGTCTTCCAAGACTTTGTTAATGAAATTTTTCGTGATCTCCTATACTCCTGTGTTGTTGTATATCTGGACGATATCCTGATTTTTTCTGCCAATCTTGAAGAACACCGCCAGCATGTCCGTATGGTTCTTCAGAGACTTCGTGATAATCAACTCTATGCCAAAATAGAGAAATGTCTGTTTGAATGCCAATCTCTTCCTTTTCTAGGATACTTGGTCTCTGGCCAGGGACTACAAATGGACCCAGATAAACTCTCTGCCGTCTTAGATTGGCCACGCCCCTCCGGACTCCGTGCCATCCAACGTTTTTTGGGGTTCGCCAATTATTACAGGCAATTTATTCCACATTTTTCTACCATTGTGGCTCCTATTGTGGCTTTAACAAAAAAAAATGCCGATCCCAAGTCTTGGCCTCCTCAAGCGGAAGACGCCTTTAAACGACTCAAGTCTGCCTTTTCTTCGGCTCCCGTGCTCTCCAGACCTGACCCATCTAAACCCTTCCTATTGGAGGTTGATGCCTCCTCAGTGGGAGCTGGAGCTGTCCTTCTACAAAAAAACTCTTCCGGGCATGCTGTTACTTGTGGTTTTTTTTCCAGGACCTTCTCTCCGGCGGAGAGGAACTACTCCATCGGGGATCGAGAGCTTCTAGCCATTAAATTAGCACTTGAGGAATGGAGGCATCTGCTGGAGGGATCAAGATTTCCAGTTATTATTTACACCGATCACAAGAACCTCTCCTACCTCCAGTCTGCCCAACGGCTGAATCCTCGTCAGGCCAGGTGGTCTCTGTTCTTTGCCCGATTTAATTTTGAAATTCACTTTCGGCCTGCTGATAAGAACATTAGGGCCGATGCTCTCTCTCGTTCCTCAGATGCCTCTGAAATTGAACTCTCTCCTCAACACATCATTCCTCCTGACTGCCTGATTTCCACTTCTCCAGCCTCCATCAGGCAAACTCCTCCAGGAAAGACCTTTGTTTCTCCACGCCAACGCCTTGGGATCCTCAAATGGGGTCACTCCTCCCATCTCGCAGGTCATGCGGGCATTAAGAAATCTGTGCAACTCATCTCTCGCTTCTATTGGTGGCCGACTCTAGAGACTGATGTGGTGGACTTTGTGCGAGCCTGCACTATCTGTGCCCGGGATAAGACTCCTCGCCAGAAGCCCGCTGGTTTTCTTCATCCTCTACCTGTCCCCGAACAACCTTGGTCTCTGATTGGTATGGATTTTATTACTGACTTACCCCCATCCCATGGCAACACTGTTATTTGGGTGGTCGTTGATCGATTCTCCAAAATGGCACATTTCATCCCTCTTCCTGGTCTTCCTTCAGCGCCTCAGTTGGCTAAACAATTTTTTGTACACATTTTTCGTCTTCACGGGTTGCCTACACAGATCGTCTCGGATAGAGGCGTCCAATTTGTGTCTAAATTCTGGAGGGCTCTCTGTAAACAACTCAAGATTAAATTAAATTTTTCTTCTGCATACCATCCTCAATCCAATGGACAAGTAGAGAGAATTAACCAGATCTTGGGTGACTATTTACGACATTTTGTTTCCTCCCGCCAGGATGACTGGGCAGATCTTCTACCTTGGGCCGAATTCTCGTATAATTTCAGAATCTCTGAATCTTCCTCCAAATCTCCGTTTTTTGTGGTGTACGGCCGTCACCCTCTTCCCCCCCTCCCTACCCCCTTGCCCTCTGGTCTGCCCGCTGTGGATGAAATTTCTCGTGATCTTTCCACCATATGGAAAGAGACCCAAAATTCTCTCTTACAGGCTTCTTCTCGCATGAAGAGATTCGCAGATAAGAAAAGAAGAGCTCCTCCCATTTTTTCCCCTGGAGACAAGGTATGGCTCTCCGCTAAATATGTCCGTTTCCGTGTCCCGAGCTATAAGTTGGGACCACGCTATCTTGGTCCTTTTAAAGTTTTGTGTCAAATTAATCCTGTCTCTTACAAACTTCTTCTTCCTCCTTCTCTTCGTATCCCTAATGCCTTTCACGTCTCTCTTCTTAAACCTCTCATCCTCAACCGTTTTTCTCCTAAATCTGTTCCTCCCACTCCTGTTTCCGGCTCCTCGGACATCTTCTCTGTCAAAGAGATCTTAGCCTCAAAAAAGGTCAGAGGAAAAACTTTTTTTTTAGTGGATTGGGAGGGTTGTGGTCCAGAAGAGAGGTCCTGGGAACCTGAGGACAATATCCTGGACAAAAGTCTGATCCTCAGGTTCTCAGGCCCCAAGAAGAGGGGGAGACCCAAGGGGGGGGGTACTGTTACGCCGAGCGCTCCGGGTCCCCGCTCCTCCCCGGAGCGCTCGCTACACTTCCCTCACTGCAGCGCCCCGGTCGGTTCCACGGACCCGGGGCGCTGCGTTACCACCTCCGGCCGGGATGCGATTCGCGATGCGGGTAGCGCCCGCTCGCGATGCGCACCCCGGCTCCCGTACCTGACTCGCTCCCCGTCAGTTCTGTCCCGGCGCGCGCGGCCCCGCTCCCTAGGGCGCGCGCGCGCCGGGTCTTTGCGATTTAAAGGGCCACTGCACCGCTGATTGGTGCAGTGGTTCCAATTAGTGTTTACACCTGTGCACTTCCCTATATCACCTCACTTCCCCTTCACTCCCTCGCCGGATCTTGTTGCCCTAGTGCCAGTGAAAGCGTTCCTTGTGTGTTCCTTGCCTGTGATTCCAGACCTTCTGCCGTTGCCCCTGACTACGATCCTTGCTGCCTGCCCCGACCTTCTGCTACGTCCGACCTTGCTTCTGTCTACTCCCTTGTACCGCGCCTATCTTCAGCAGCCAGAGAGGTTGAGCCGTTGCTAGGGGATACGACCTGGTCACTACCGCCGCAGCAAGACCATCCCGCTTTGCGGCGGGCTCTGGTGAAAACCAGTAGTGACTTAGAACCGATCCTCTAGCACGGTCCACGCCAATCCCTCTCTGGCACAGAGGATCCACCACCTGCCAGCCGGCATCGTGACAAACACTTTTTTTTACATTTTTTTTGCAGTGTTATAGGTCCCATAGGGACCTATAACACTGCACACACTGATCTCTCAACCAGATCACAGGCGTGTATTAACACACCTGTGATCAGTGTTATCGGCGCTTGACTGCTCCTGCCTGGATCTCAGGCACGGAGCAGTCGTTCGCCGATCGGACACCGAGGAGGCAGGTAAGGGCCCTCCCGGTGTCCGGTCAGCTGTTCGGGACGCCGCGATTTCACCGCGGCGGTCCCGAACAGCCCCACTGAGCAGCCGGGTCACTTTCAGTTTCACTTTAGAAGCGGCGGTCTAAGCTAAAGGGTTAATACCGCACATCGCCGCGATCGGCGATGTGTGGTATTAGCCGCGGGTCCCGGCCGTTGATGAGCGCCGGGACCGACGCGATATGATGCGGGATCGCGGCGCGATCCCGCTTCATATCGCGGGAGCCGGCGCAGGACGTAAATATACGTCCTGCGTCGTTAAGGGGTTAACACGTTAACGACCATGGACGTGTATATACGTCCATGGTTCTCGTGGGTGCTGCCCAGTGTACCCACGAGATTGCGGCAGGGACTCGACTGTAACACACAGCTGGGACCCTGCCGCACTGCCGGGACCAAAGTAAACTTCGGTCCTGGCAGTTTAACCCTTACAGCAGCGGTCAGAAGTGACTGCGGGCTGTAAGTGTTTTGACAGAGGGAGGGAGCTCCCTCTGTCTTCCCTGCAGCACACCGCAGCGCGATCTCAGGGTTCTGTGTGTAATCCCCAACGGACAGGGGCCTGCCGCACTGCCAAAGTAAACTTCAGTCCAGCAGTTTAACCATTACAGCCGCGGTCGGAAGCAACCACGAGTTTTGGGTTCCCTCTGTCTCTCTCCTGTAGCACCCCGCAATGATCGTGGGGTGCTGCTAGTTACCTGGGCAGCTGGGAGTCTTTACAAGGCACGTCCTGATATGCTGCCTGCCAGTGTAAAACTGGAATGCAACATATAACTGCAATGCTTTGGAATACTAAGTATTCCAAAGCATTTTTTAAAAAGTGTAAAAAAATATATATAAAATAAATAAAAGTGTAAAAAAAAGTTCAAAAACAATAGGTGGTAAAAAAAAGTGTAAAAAAATATTACATGCTGCGGATGCCCGTCAGCAGTTACAATAATGAGCTCTCTGCTGCGGCTGGGTAGCTTTGTGCATTTGCCGCCGGCAGTCATGAGCGGACACACTGAGCTACTCAGCCGCAGCAGTGATCTCGCCCTTGTGACTGCGGGGGGCATCCGCGGTGTGAGATATGCTGCGGATGCGCTCTATGTGACCTTACACTGTGTCCCAATCATACTGCGTTTCAGCAGTATGTGAGAGGTATCCGTCAGCATCATGTCAAAAAAAGTGATGCTGACGTATACTGTAGCAGCTCCATTCATTTCTGAATCAGACTGCTACATTGGCATCCCTTTTTTGAAATGACAATGGACACCTATACTGCAGAAATGCAGTATGAATGGGGACTATCACCCAACTCCCCCCCCCCCCTCCAACAAAATAAACCAGTTTTTTCAAGATTTATTTATTTTTTAACGCCCAGTGATGGATATATTGGCCATGAGTGGGTGCTTATTCCCACAACATGACGGATATATCCATCAGGAACTTTAACTGTCACAGCCGCGCGTCACTGCTAGCCCCCCAAGGTCCCTGGTCCAATACACTTGTAGGGGTGCAGTATTGTTCTGCCAGCTCCAATCCTTTGTAGGTATGGAGTGAGGTCTATAATTCATATAATGATGCCCTGAAAGCCAAAGGGGGCTCCTCTCCTTCTTTGTCCTACCAGGCAGTCAGGCAACCAGATATGGCCTAAGTAGGGGTACTGCCCAGCCCGGGACGAACAGCGTGATAACATATGGGGCACATTTCCTCCATTTCAAAAGCAACGTACCAAAATCATGTCCCACAAATAGAATTTGTGGAAAAAAAAGCTAACTGCTATTTTTTCCACTGACTTATAGAATAATTCTAGCCACACAATAAGGGCTCAACGTACTCACTTTTGCCCTAGGTGAATACTTTAGGGGGCGTAGTTTCGAAAATGGGGTCACTTCTGGGGGTGCAGTATTGTTCTGACAGCTAGAATGCTTTGCAAGATGAAGTGCGGTCTATAATTTGTATAATGATATCCCGAAAGCCAAATGGGGCTCCTCTCCTTTTGGGTCCCATCATGTGGCCATGCAACCAAATATAGCCTAAGCGGGGGTATTACCGAACACGGGACGAACAGCGTAATAAAATATGGGGCACATTTTCTACTTTTCAGATGCAATGTACAAAAAATATGTCCCACAAATTATGCATTTGGGGAAAAAAATTTAATTTTTATTTTTCCACTGACTTTGTAACCATTCCAGCCACACAAAAAGGACTCACTTTTAGTCTAGGTGAATACTTTAGGGGGTGTAGTTTCCAAAATGGTAACTTGTGGGGTTCTGTATGGTTCTGGCAGCTAAAACCCTTTGCAGGCATGAAGTGCGGCCTATAATCCATAATGGAGTCATTGGGGGGGGGGGGGGTTATCGGCTTACTTTTACTATGTACAGGAAGGACAAATTGTGACAAAAAAGCATTGTCAGATTTATCATGATTGACGAAACGCTACCAGAGTTGTTCTCTAATTAAGTCAGACATCCCCAATTTTAAAAAACAGGTCTGGTCTTTCAGGGGCGTACAGGTTTACTTGTATTGGACCTTGAGGTGTTAAAAGAGTAGCAAATTGAATTTGAGCACCATAAAAAATCTTTTCTATTGTTTGGCGCTCTATTTTCATACATAGTTTTGAAGCTCCTGTATTTAATTACATTTAAAGGAGTATTTTGGTATGTAAAAAGTTATTCCCTATCCTTAAGACCTTAGAATAGGGGATAAGTGTCAGACCGTGGGGGGGTCCATCCACTGGGACTCCCCCCCCCCGCAATCTCCCATACAGGGCCCCTGCAGTCCGCAGGAAGGGGGCGTGTTTGACCACCGCACAAAGCGGCGGCTGACACACTGCCTCAATTCAACTCTATGGGAGAGCCAGAGCACTGTATTGTCATTCTCCAGCTCTGCCATAGCACTGCATTGAGGGTGTGTGCCGTCCACCATTTCATGCGGTGGTCGACACACGCTATTTGGCTGGAGAGCCGGGCCCCCCATACAGGAGATTGCTGGGGGTCCCGGTGGTTAGGACCCCTGCAATCTGAAACGTATCCCCTATCCTTAGGATTGGGGATACATTTTTATATCCCGGAGTACTCCTTTAAGAGATAACCATGTATCAAGCCCCATCATTTATTTTCTACTATGACTTAAGTTACCTGTGGATCTGGGTGTCTGCTGATGAGAATAATGATGGGTCCGGGGTGACAATGGCTTAATAATGCATAGACTTCATTCAGGGACTTGTTTGTGACAACATGTTCATTTATTTCCACAATTTCATCACCTTTCCTTTAAAAAAAAAAAAATAATAATAATAATAAATACATTCAAAGAATTAGCATTAGTAACTACTCCTTTTTGTTAACGGAAAATATGTGTGATCCCTGCTTTTTTTTTGCTGTTTATCAGTATTCCTTGAAGTAATTTTTGGATTAGTAGCTGTTGACTATAGACACGTTTTTGTAGACTGAAGTGGTAATAAAAAAAGTTTTCACTTATATTCACATATTGAATATATTAACCAACTTTTGCATACACATTGTATAAAACAGGAAGCTTGAGTTAAAGCGAGTGGTAACAACAAGAGTTGAGTAATTTACTGTTTGTAATGTTTTCAAATGAACTGGTGCCAGAAAGTTAAACAGATTTGTTAATTACTTCTATTTAAAAATCTTAATCCTTCCCGTACTTATCAGCTGCTGTATACTACAGAAAAATTTGGGAAGTTCTCTCTGCTGACACCTCTGTCAGGAACTGTCCAGAGCAGGAGAGGTTTTCTATGGGGATATGCTTCTAATTTGGACAGTTCCTGACAGAGGTGTTAGCAGAGAGCACTGTTGTCAGACTGGAAAGAACTGCACAATTTTCTCTGTAGTATACTGTATAGCAGCTAATAAGTAATGGAAGGATTAGGATTTTTAACTAGAAGTAATGTACAAATCTGTTTAACTTTCTGGTACCAGTTGATTTGAAAACATTTGTTTTCCACTTGTTTCCACCGGAGTTCCCCTTTAAGAGCAGCATGGTGCTTGGATGCAACAGTACAGCTTCTAGAATTTGCACATAAATAAAGGCATCTGTTGACAGAGAGGAATATCGGTGGGTTGATTGCAACCTCCTAAAAGGCGCACAAGAAACAGTCTCTTTCTTTGAAGCATACCTCCAGTATTTTTTATTTTTTTTGAAACGACAACTTAATGTAATTTTTTTTTACACTGCGTCTCGCTCTGAAGACAGCTGTTGTGGAGACAGAGCAGGAAGCTTTGTCTCCCATTGCATAGTTATATACAGTGTCGCCTCGTTCAGGCATTTTGGTGAATATAGTGCACAGTGTTAATTTTTTATGCACATTTTTCCAAATATTATGTTATCATTGGTTGTACGCTTCAAAGCTTTTTTTCTCTTTACATGCACACCTGTACAAACAAACCCATTGATTAGGCACTAAACATCAGTACTAAATGATCAAGATAAGTTTTAAATTATTAGTATTTTAGTATTTAAATAACACAAAAATAACTAGTACGTCAATGGGTTGATCACTGCCTAAAATGTGCACTGCTCAGTTTAGTGTTAAAGAAACATTTATCTTTTTGGTGGAAAGCACAAAAAAGATAGTCCTGTTCATTTATCCATTTTTAGACATTTACCTTAATTTTCCATCCATGTGAGCCATAGAACCTGGAGAGAGTGTATGGATAAATATTCCAGAAATGCTACCACAGTTTGGAACACTACACAGTCCAATACCCAGGCCAACCCCTGATTCTGGAGAAATAAAGAACAATAACATTACAGGGTTATGTAAAATTTTAACATATGCAACATAAGTGTACACATCATTTAGATGTGAAGGGTTTAGAGTTCATTGAACTTTGGTTTTCCAGGCTTGCAGTACTTTTCAAAAAAGTTTGGTTCACGTGAAAAAGTTCTAGCCAAATCCGCAATTTAATAAGCCTGAAAACACATGGATAACACTGCCTAAGAGCTCTTTAGCCCTGTATAACACTGCTGGGGTCACCTAGGAATGGTGACATGCAGTAACCCATGGTAACTAACAGCTTGTTTTAAGCCAGTGGACAACAGACTGTGGTGGACTGGTTGTAGTTCTAGTAGCCAGTGGATAGCAGGCAGTGGTGGACTAGTGATAGCTGTAGCCAGTAGACAGCAGGCAGTGGTGGACAGACTAGTGATAATTTTAGTAGCTAGTGGACAGCAAGCAGTGGTGGACTAGTGATAGTTATAGTAACCAGCAGACAGCAGGCAGTGGCAGACTAGTGATAGCTGTACCCAGCAGAAATTAGGCAGTGGTGGGTGGACTATTAATAGGTTTAGTAGCCTCCGGACAGCAGATAGTAGTAGATCAGTGATAGTTGTAGCCGATAGGAAGTGGTGGACTGGTGATTGTTGTAGTAGCCAGCAGGCAGTGGTGGACTTCTGATAGTTGTAGCCAGCAGACAGAAGGCAGTGGTGGATAGTGTTGGGCGCGAATATTTGCATTTAAAATTTTTATCGTGAATATCGCAAATTTGCGCATATTCGCATATGTGAATTTTCGCATATTCTTTCTTTTCACTTGTGGGCCAATTACAATGATGCAAATACACTTGTCAGAGGTTATCAACAACATCCCTAGCAACCAATAGTAAAGTTGCCCACCCCCTCACTGTTTTCTTCCTCGAATATGCGAATTCGCGAATATAACTAACACGTGAAATTTGCGAATATAGGACGAATATTCGTCTATATATCTTTGCGAAATATCGGGAATTCAAATATGGCCAATGATGCTCATCACTAGTGGTGGACTGGTGATAGTTGTACCCAGCGAACAGCAGGAAGTGGTGGACTGGTGGTAGTTATAGTAGCCAGGCAAAGTTTAAAACCTGGTTCTATGGTTTGGGCTTGCTCATCTTTAGAAGGGTTCTCTGGATGAGGTTAATCTCTACCTATATTGCTTATTATGGCATTTAGACTTGTAGATTGGGTTTCCTCTTTTATGGCTGTTAGCAGAGAGACTCTAAATTAGAGAAGCTCTGGCTTTGGTTGAGCAACACTTGTCAATGTATTATATAGTACTGCATTCTCGGAAGCAATGGTTGAACAAAACTTTTGTTATCACCATATCCAGGAGCCAGACCCATGGTAATTGACTGCAAATACTTTCTGTAGAGTGGTTCTTCATGAGGCAACCTTGTTAATGAATAGGAAATCTGAAGCTTTTGGAAGTACAGAGGACCCCACAGGTTTCTATGGGTACAACTCAGAAGTTGTTCTAATGTGTTAAAGTTAATGGAATGGCTCATCAGTGAATATGCTTATTTAAGTTTTTAGTAGATATGACTCTTACCTTAATGATATGGCTCTTACCCTAGTACCAATGATATGGTTTTTATCTTAGTGTCAGGTTATTGATGGTACTAGCACACAACTGTATCCGTAGCTTGAAAACTCCATTCAGGGCTCCCGTCGGGGTTTCTAAATAGAAGCGCAGCGGTGGGGAAAGATATATAGAATTGCTGGGGGGGGGGTATATGTCTGGCCCCCCACACCCCCACAGTGCTTCTATATATCTTGCCTCCTGCTGTGCTATATAAGTCTTGCTCCCCACAGCGCATTTATATAGGTATTGTCCCCCGCAGCACTTTCATAAGCCCCCGGCAGCGCTATGAATGAAAAGTATTCTAAATGCAAATTTTTACAGCGAATATCAGCACTTTGCGATTTCGTGAATATTTGTAGAATATAGTGATATATATTTGTAATGAAGAATATTCGTTTGTTTGTTTTTTTTGCGAATATATGCGAATATTCACGAATATGCAAATATTCGCAAATATCGGCACTTCCAGTCAGAGGACACTGATCTCTCCCTTTTTTTAGGTGAAAGATATAATCATGCATGTGCACTATGTGAATTTCATTATAAATTTTTGCATGGAAAAAAAAAAGAGAATGAACATAGCGAATATTCGAATTTCGCGAACATAGGACGAATATTCGTCCATAAATACGCAAAATATAGCGAATTCAAACATGGCCTTTGCGGCTCACCACTACTTATGATAGCGCTGCAGGGGGAATATATATATATGAACATGCACTGCAGGGGAAAATACCTATATAAATGCGCTGCTGGGGGCATATGATAGCGCTGCAGCGGACAATACCTAAATAAATGAGCTGCGGGGGGAAAGATGTATCCACCCCACCCCCCCAAGTGATTCTACATATCTTTCCCCACCACAACGCTTCTATTTGAAAACCCTGCCAGGAGCCCAGAATGGCTTCTCAGTACCGGCCATTCAGGGCTCCCGGCTGGGAATTTAAAAATGAAAGTAAAAGTACACTGTACATCGCTGTCGAGGAGCATGCCGCCCGCTCCACTGCTTAATAACTTCTGATCAGATCGGGTCTCAGAAGTGAGACCAGGTGCGATCAATCCCTCAGCCCCTGTACTACTGCCCCCAACATGGAACAGACCCTGTTCCATGATGGGGGTAGTAGTGCAAGCCCTAATGTAGTCTGAATTTACAGAGACAGACGGCTGTGTGAATGCAGCCTTTCAACATGTTACATTGTACAACTTTTTTTTTAATTCTTTTTGACCCATATATCTTATTTAGAGAATTTCTTCATTAGCGACACCCCTGCGATCTTCCTGTATAATGTATAGATGCGAGCGGCTTTCTCCTGCGCTCGCATCTCTGCAATAGATAGGACGATCGCAGCGGGTGTCAGGAGTGACACCTGCTGTGATTTTTCCTTAACTGCAGGTACTACTGCTACTGTCTAATAGACAGATTGCAGCGGGTATCACTTCTGATCACCACTTCTCCTAATGCAATCGTCCTGTATAATGTATAGATGCGGGCGGCCGCTCTTCTCTGGTCCCACTTTAGTATGAATATATGCCATATATATACCTATTATTCATATTTCCCGCAGAGAGCTGTGATTGGCTGGAACCATGTGGCCAATCACAGCTCTCTGCAGGAAAAATGAATAAGTGATGTGAATTCTATTCACATCCCTGGCCGACCGGAGTATAGTGCAGTGATGCGAGCACAGGAGAAAGCCGCTCCATCTCTGCAATAGAAAGAACAATCGCATGGGGTGTCAGGAGTGACACCCAGGGCGATCTGTCTAGTAGTACAGGTACTACAGCTCTCATCATGGAACAGTCTGTTCCATGCTGGGAGTAGTAGTACTACCAAAACAATTTAGAAAATAGAGAAAAAAACTGAACCACACAAACTTTATTAAACACAATATTACAATATTACATTACTAATAAAAAAATAAAAATAAAAATTAGTTTTACATTTAAATGGCCCTTTTCTACATTTTTATTATTTTTGGCAACATTTTTAGGTCCCTACCCACCAACCCATATAAATTGATCCCTGTTTAAAATTTAGCATTAACATTTTTTTTTTTTTTGTCTTTTACTTTTCGGGAGCGGGCAGGGACCAGAAAATTCAGCACTCAATTTCTTCTAGTTTTTTGTTCTAAATCATAATTTTTTTTTAATTTTCACTTTACTATTTTAGCCTCATTTATTTTATTTTTTCGGGCAATTAGATGTGCGGCCATGAGTAATTGCGGGGTCAGAGACCAGACGAGGACAGGGATCAGTAATATGCATAATACAGTAGGCAAAAAAGGTTGAGTTTCCCTAATTTACCAAAACTCCATAAATTTACAGAGGTCTTCTATCAAAAAATCAAATATACTTCAAATTGTAATTTGCGTAGGCAGAAGGCCGGGACAATAATGTATGTAAAGGATGATGTCATTGTAATTAATAATTACAATGACATCGTTCTTCACAATTATATTAAATACATACATACATTATTGACCCGGCCATTTGCCTCTGCAACTTACAATTTGAACTATATTTGATTTCTGATAGAAGTCCTCTGTAAATTTATGGATTTTTTGTAAATTAGGGAAACTCTGCCTTTTTTTGCCTACTGTATTATACATATTACTGATGTCCCGATCCTCGTTTCGTCTCTGACCCCTGCAACTATTCATGGCAGCACATCTAAATGCCCGAAAAAATAAAATAAAAGGGGCTAAAAAAGTAAAGTGAAAATAAAAATAATATATGATTTAGAACGAAAACTAGGAAAAAATTATGAAATGCGCTGAATTTTCTGGTCCCTGCTGCTCCCAAAAATTTAAAGTCAAATAAAAAAAATGGAAATTTTTAAACAGGGATCAATTTATGTGGGCGGGTGGGGAACCTAAAATTGTAGCAGACAATAATAAAAATGTAGAAAGGGGCCATTTAAATGTAAAAATTATATATTTTTTATAATTATTATTTTTTTTTTTATTAGTAATGTATTTTAATATTGTGTTTAATAAAGTGTGTGTGTATGTGTGTTTCTCTTTTTGTCCTGTATTTTTTTAATTTTTTAGGTAGTAGTACTACTCCCAGCATGGAACAGACTGTTCAATGACGGGAGCTGTAGTACCTGTACTAATTCGGTGCACTGATATTACTAGGTGGGTAAATTAGTTCTCCCAGAAAAAGTTATGGAAAAATAGTGATTGTACAGGTAACCATAAAACTTAGTTTTTATTATGCTAGTATAAAAATAGCAATAATATATCAAAAATCAAGAAATAAATTGCAAAAAACATCAGATTGCTGTCCTTCATTTATAGCAGTGCATCCATCTTAGGATACCAAAGTCTATGGATGCTTCACTTATAGAATATGTAAGGCTCAGCACAAGTTCACACCTTTTAGTTTGGGGATCCGTTACTGTTGCGTAATATCCGGATTCATCACTATGGAGAAGATTTTCTACAGTTGGCAGGACATGACTCGCACAGGATGCACTGTAATAATCCTACTGTAAATCCATCAAGTATATATCTTGAAAAACCATTTACTATAGATGATGATGCTTAAATACAATTCACACTGATATTGTGTTTTCTATTAATTACTCATGCTAAGTATTTCCGTTGACTGATTCCAAGCGCAATCCACACTACCAATGCTTTGATTTTTGCAATGACCACAGCATATATTACCGACACGACACAGTTTACACTGATATAGTGTTTCCAATTATATGGTGATATTATGTTACTTATCTTCACAACTTATAGAAGTAGTACACACTGCCAAGATATTGCCACAATATACACTCAGGATATAGTTCACAGTCTGTGCTTAGCATAGCATGTACTTGGAGCATAATACACACTGATATTGCATTTAAATAAGATGACCACATATATGTCGAACACGATTTACACTGACATAGTGTTTCCAATTCTAAGGTGATGTTATGTATTTTTATTATTATTCACACTGCTGCTCTGTCAGTGCTTTCAATGACCACAGTATACACTCCAAGATAAGTTCACAGCCTGTGCATAGCATAGCATATAATTCACACTGATCTTGCGCTTGAATTCAAAAATAGAAGAATTCACAATCACTGATGGTGAATTTAAAAAAAACTGTGAGTATTTAACCCCTCATCACCTTCTAAAAATCATAACGCTTTCAATTTTGCACATACAATTCCATATGATGGCTTATTTTTTGTGCCACCAATTTTACGTTACAGTGACATTTGTCATTTTACCAAAAAATCCACGGCGAAACGGAAAAAAAAATCTTTGTGTGAAAAAATTGAAGAAAATTTTTTGGGGGGCTTCCGCTTCCACGCAGTGCATTTTTTGGTAAAAATGACACCTTATCTTTATTCTGTAGGTCCATGTGGTTAAAATTATACCCTACTTATATAGGTTGGATTTTGTCGTACTTCGGCAAAAAATCATAACTAGATGCAGGAAAATGTAAACGTTAAAAATTCTCATCTTCTAACCCCTATAACTTTTTTTATTTTTCCGCGTACGGGCCGGAATGAGGGCTAATTTTTTGTTTGTATCGGTACCATTGTATTTTATTGATCGGACTTTTTGATCGCTTTTTATTCATTTTTTCATGACATAAAATGTTACCAAAAATACGCTTTGTTGGACTCTGGAATTTTTTTGCACGTACGCAATTGACCGTGCGGTTTAATTAACGATATATTCTTATAGTTCGGACATTTTCGCACGCGGCGATACCACATATGTTTATTTTTCTTTTTATTTACACAGTTTTTATATGGGAAAAGGGGGGTGATTCAAATTTTTATTTAGGAAGGGGTAAAATGACCTTTGCTAACTTTTTTTTTCACTTTTTTTTTGCAGTGCTATTGCTCCCATAGAGACCTATAACACTGCACACACTGATCTCTTACCCTGATCCCTGCAAAGCCATAGCTTTGCATGGATCAGCGAGATAGGGGCTCGATTGCTCAAGCCTGTAGCTCAGGCTTGGAGCAATCAAACGCCGATGGGACGCGATGGAGCAAGGTAAGGGGGTCTCCGCTGGCGTCCTAGCTGATTGGAACATCGCGATTTTATCGCGATGTCCCGATCAGCCCGACTGAGCTGCCGGGAATCGTTTGCTTTCACTTTCAGATGCGGCGGTCAACTTTGATCGCTGCGTCTGAAGGGTTAATAGTGCGCGGCACAACAATCGGTGCCACACGCTATTAGCCCAAGGTCCCGGCTATCATTAGAAGCCGGGAACGACCGGGTGTGATGCGGGGTCATGGTGTGACCCCGTTTTAAACACTGGGACCGGGTGTAGGGCATACAGGTACGCCCTTCGTCCTTAACAGGTTAAAATTCGCCAACAGTGATTGTGAATACTTCTACCTTTTAATTCAAATGCAATATCAGTGTGTATTATGCTCCAAGTACATGCTACGCTAAGCACAGACTGTGAACTATATCCTGAGTGTATATTGCGGTAATATCTCGGCAGTGTGTACTACTTCTATAAGTTGTGAAGATAAATAACATAATATCACCATATAATTGGGAACGCTATATCAGTGTTAACTATGTCAGTAATATATGCTGTGGTCATTGCAATTATCAACGCATTAGTAGTGTGGATTGCGCTTGGAATCCGTGAACGGAACTACCTAGCATTAGTAATTCATAGAAAACGCAATATCAGTGTGAATTATATCTAAGCATCATCATCTATAGTAAATGTTTTTTGAAGATATATACTTGATGTATTTACAGTAGGATTATTACAGTGCATCCTGTGCGAATGATGTCTAGCCAACTGTAGAAAATCTTCTTCATAGGGTTGAATCCGGATATTACGCAACAGTAATGGATTACTGTGAAGTAATGGATTAAGTGAATCATCCATAGACTTTGGTATCCTAAGATGGATGCACTGCTATAAATGAAGGACAGCAATCTGAATATTTTTTTAATCTTTTTTTGCAATTTTTTCTTGATTTTTAACACATTATTGCTATTTTTATACTACCATTATAAAAGCTAAATTTTAAGCTTCCCTGTAAAGTCCCTATTTTTCTAGTACCTGTACTAATAGACAGATCACCCAGGTGTAATTTCTGACACCCAATGCGATTGTCCTTTCTATTGTAGAGAGGGAGCGGCTTTCACCTGCGCTCGCATCGCTGCATTATACGCCGGCCTGCCAGTGATGTGAATAGAATTCACATCACTTATTCTTTTTTCCCGCAGAGAGCTGTGATTGGCCAGATGGTTCCAGCCACTCACAGCTCTCTGTGGGAAATATGAAGAATAATATGTATACGCATATACTCATACTACAGTGGGACCAGAGAAGACCAGACTACATCTCCCAGCATGGAGCCGAGTGTGCTCCATGTTGGAAGCAGTAATACCTGCAGTTAAGAACAGATCACAGCAAGTGTCACTCCTGACACCCACTGCGATCATCCTATCTAGATGAGAGAAAGCCGCCCGCATCTTTACATTATACAGGACGATCACAGTGGGTGTCAGGAGTGACACCTTGGGCGATCTGTCTATTAGCACAGGTACTACTACTCCCATAATAGAACAGTCTGTTCCATGCTGGGAGTAGTAGTACTACCTAAAAAAATTTAAAAAAATTTGAGAAAAAAGTGAAACACACAGTTTATTAAGCACATTATTAAAATACATTACTAATAAAAATTTGCTGAGAATTTATTCATATCAAATCGATTAATCTCTAATCTTAATCTGTTCTGTGTGTTTGCTTCTCATTGTTCTATCTTTAATTGCATGTTTCTGTAATCATCTTGGCAATACTGCCTGTCAGGAGAATACATTTTGTGTGATAGATTTAAACCTGTGTGACACAAAAAACCCAGAGATGGGCAACAGATTAGTAAATCAGGGGGGAAAAAAGACAGAGTAAAAAGAAAAACACTTCACATTAAACACCCAGGTTTTAGTAAATCAGGGCCACTATGCACCAAAATAACCCGACAAAAACCATTCGGTTTTAGCTTAGTAAATCAGGACCATACTGTGATAAAGTTTAAAAAAAACTATCAATAGTCTGATGTGAACAGAATACAAAGGGTAGAATTAGGATGGTACCTTTTTGTAGTGACACCTCCATAATAACTCTGTTATTTGGATTAGAGCTTTCTGATTGTAGCGGACTATGCTCTCGCACTGCGCAAGTGCTGGAGCTTTTGGAGCGAACCATTTGAGAGTTGCAGGCTTTGATGATATCTGGTGCACTGAGTCCTGTCCGAACTGTGAGAGTGATCACTCCTTTCTTCACCTGCTGAAGGTGACAAATAACAGCATGTCATATACTTATATTAATCGTAGCAAGAAAAAAGCAACCAAAGGAACACACAAATACTGTATACTGTAAATGCTTAAAGGAGCACTCAAGACAAAACTGATACAGAAAGTTAAACCTAGGGATTATAATCAACCATCCCCTAAAATCTTGTATGAGGCATACTACAATGTGTCTGTTTTGCCAGGAGTGTTCCTTTAGGCTGGGTTCACACATCGTAAAATCAAATGCAAAATATAGCCATAAAATAGCTATAAAAAAGGTCAGTGTTTTTAATCTAATAATGTGCCCTATTAAAGTCTATGGAAGAGCCGCCTTTAATCCACACACTGTTGGCCACACACTGATGGCCATTGCATAAAACAGTGTTTACACTGACTGTCTCATTTCCATAGACTTTAATGGAACACATTACAAGATTGAAAATATGGCTCTTTTTCATACCTATTTTTCAGACATGTTTTTCTTTTGATTTAACAATGTATAAACCCAGCCCTAATGTGAAAAATAAGAAACTTTTCTCTTGTGCCTCTTCATTTTGACTGCTGTTCCTTTTTTGCATTGCTCTCTATTTGCCAATATGCTACCATTTTCCAGCACCACATCAACCTTAAAGGAGTTAAAGGGGTTATCCACCATAAGGTGATTTTAGTGCATACCTGGCAGATGGAAATATACATGCTTAGGAAGAATCTGCACTTGTCTTGGGGCTAAATGGCTATGTTGTGAGATTACCATAATACTGTGAATAGTATTTGTGAACAGGTTTTTCCTGTTTGAGTTTTCTTCTTTGCCTACAAATCCCATAATTCACAAATTATCTGCATCCATTCAAAAGACCTGTGGTTTTCAATCAGGGTGCCTACAGCTGTTGCATTAGTTGCAGATTGATCTCTCTCCAACCAAGCGATCACTCCACCCATTGAAGCAGACAGGCTCCCTGTCATCAGCTGACTAGTGAGTCAGGTCTCGGCTACATTGCAACCTGGGAATAATTTGGTATGCAGTTAAAAATACATTTTGGGCTGAAAATCACAGAAGAATTGTGAGAAAACCATCACACACTGGTACAGGCACTATATTATGAACTACAGGAACTTTACAGCCCCTGCAGCATAGTCAAATAAAATAAAAAATCCTGGAATACCCCTTTAACTGCTGGGAGGAGAAGTTTTAGAACAATGCCCATACTACAGTATATAAAAATGTAAATCTGTACTTACCTTCAGCACTCCCGCGGTGCCTCTGGTGTCTTGCTCCGGTCCCTGGCTGCGATCTTCTTCCCGTCAGAAATCGTGACACTTGGGCCCAGAGTGGCGTTGGGGCCCAGTGTGTCATACTGCCACTCACTGGCTGCAGCGATGTCCTACCTCAGACAGTGACTGTCTGACTGGCAATATGAAACACCGGGACCCTGACAACACTCTGGGCCCATGCATAATGCATTTTCAGGAAAAGGATCACATGGCGACTGGAGCAGGACACTGGAGGCAGCACGAGAACGCTGGTGGTAAGTACAGATTAATTTTTTTATATACTGTAGTATGCGCATTATTCTAAAAAAAAAATCTGCCCGCCGAATAACCCCTTTGAGGCAAAAAATGTAGGACTTACACAACTGTTCTGTAGAGTTGTGCTTTTAAACTCAAGCACCCCCAACCAGTCAACCTGTGAGATTATGAGAGTGAAAACACACAATCAGGTAGTGGTGCAGTTTCCAATTCAGCAATGAAATACTTTCATTACTTACTAATGTGATGCAGTTACAAACCGCAGGGCAGCTGCAATGCAACCTGGTCCTGTGTTTTCCCATTAAGAAAATCCTTACAATCTGATCTGTCAAGGTTTGTGCAGACACAGTACAATTTGCAGTGGATTTACAGAGCTGATTTCATTTGAAGCAAACAATTTCCATGAGCAAAAACAAAAAAATAAAAATTAGGTGTTCAGCTGTTCAGTTTGTGCATTCTGTTTTGTAATTGACTATACATGTAGATCTGCAGCAAAATAAATTGTATTATGTATAAATTCACCCATACATGTTACAAAATTTTACGTTTCAGCCTCTCTATGAGGCCTTTCTCAAGCCATCAAAGAGAGGCTTAAAGGGGTACTCCGGTGGAAATTGTTTTTTTTTTTTTTTTTTAAATCAACTAGTGCCAACATTTTTTACAGATTTGTAAATTAGAATAAAATCAAGGGCAGTGCAGCTCAATCAATAACTAGCCTGAGGTTAACTGGTATGGTCTAATTACCCCAATACCAAAAAATCTATAGAAAAATATATAATGAAGAAATTATATGTCCAGTCCTCAAGGGTAGTGAAATACAGAAAAAATAGAAAAAAGGAAAAAGAAAAAAGATGAAGATTAAAGATATGGAAAAATTGACGGATAGCAGGTCACAAATGAAAGTGTGAGATATATAGAGATAAAACTAGTAATAACTTAAATAATCCTATCTTGATTATAATAATAATAAAAATACCTGCAGAACATAGCTTAAACAATAATGTGCATTTATTGAGTGAAAATGGTATTAAAACACCTGGGCAGGGCCCTTGCCCAGGTATTGGGAAAAATATGCTTATTAAAAATAAATTAAAAAAATGTAGATTGCCAACCTTCTTATAAAAATAGATATATAAATGTTCATAAAAATATTTTGTATCAGATAGCAGCCAATGTCCCAAGTCAGTATAATGATTCTAATCTGGTTTAGCAGCCACAGTGGTTAGAATTGTTCATCAAATAGAGCCAATGTACTGTATTGGCAGCAAAGTAGATACAACGTGTCTGTTAGATGTAGCAGATGAGATGAGCGATACAGTTATAACTTCCACTTCACTTCAAAGAGAGCCGGTTAGTATGAATATGAATGAATACAATATTTGAACATTCAGAGCGGTACCTTATTTGAAGTCTTCACCGTGTGCCACGGCAGCTGACCGTCTCCAGAGTGGCAGACTCCTGGAGACTGTAATAGATCAGCGCCCGCACGGACTAAAACGAGGGCAACCACCAACCTGGCATGGGTGTAGGGGTTCCTCCGAGAAGCCGTTTATGAAGGTACGCTGGTCCCAAATGATGAGAGGTTGTAATGCAGAGAGCCGGCATCCAATATGAAACGGTGGGTGAGTGAAGTTTTGCTGGACACTGTTCGCCCGTCGGCCTAAAGAGCAGCAATCAGCTGTAAGCCGGCGTCCTCGTGGTGTGAATAGCGTGCTATTCAATGGTTTGCCGCAGGTTTGGGCACTGCAGTGCTGGCAAGGCGGTATTGGCTGATTTAGTGGCTAATATGAGCAAAAGATGGTTGTGGCAATACTTATAGATTGAGGCTAAACGCGTTTCACCACTATTGTGGTATTCCTCAGTAGCCTTAATATATATATATATATATATATATATATATATATATATATATATATAAAAGATTTGTAAATGACTTCTGTTTAAAAATCTTTATTTTTCCAGTACTTATCAGCTGCTGTATACTACAGAGGAAGTTCCTTTCTTTTTATAATTTATTTTCTGTCTGACCAGGATAGGTTTGCTATGGTGATTTGCTCCTGCTCTGGACATTTCCTGACATGGACAGAGGTGTCACCAGAGTGCACTGTGATCAGACACAAAAGAACAAATCAACTTCCTCTGTAGCATACAGCAGCTGATAAGTACTGAAAGGATTACGATTGTTATATAGAAGTTATTTACAAATCTGTTTAACTTTCTGGCACCAGTTGATAGAAATTTTTTTTCTTCCACCGGAGTACCCCTTTAAACATTGCATGTTGTAACATGGATGAGTGAATAAAATCACTTTTTAACATTGATATGGAGTGCCGCTTTTCTACTTTTGGATGCATATCTGACAAGAGGTTGTGGGTCTAACCTTGGAAAGCAGAACACCCTTCCTTTGATCAAATGTTCATTATAGAGAATAAGATACCTTGCACAAAAGTGGTGCAGTTCCCAAATAATTCTTGGGTTATTGGCTGTTCCTTCTTATAGTTTGGGTCTATTCACTCGACGGAATTTCCGCTTGCGGAATTCATCCTCAAAATAAAGCCCATAGACTTCTATGTGATTCCGCACTCCCATTCAACCTTCTGAAATTTCGCAAGCGGAATTTCAGAAGGTTGAATGGGAGTGCGGAATCCCATAGAAGTCTATGGGCTTTAATTTGAAGCAGAAATTCTGCCCTGTGAATAGACCCTTTCTTTGCTTCCTTCGATATGTGAGTGCACTACCTTTCCAAAGTATATAAAAAAAATAAAGAGATCTTCAATTAGGAACAGTAATTCATACCTTAAATTTCTGTAGAGCATCATTATGTGTTAGGCCATGCATTGACTCTCCATTTAGTTCCAGAATTTCATCCCCTGCAATAAAACACTTTGTAAAGCTATGTCATAGTTCAGTTAAATCTAATAAGCTTTGTTAAAAGCAGCTACTTATGTCCCATTTACACTGATTCTATTACTTTAGTAGACAATCTATTTCAGGTCAGGGGCTGAATTTATATTGGTAATTTATGCTTCATTTTTCCATTCGTCTCTGCTATAAGAGGTAATTAGGCTTTGTACATTTTATAGCCAAACTCACTGCTCAGACTGCATACATAATGGATGATTCATAATACTGTTTAATTTGAAGATGGGGCAACATATCAGATAAGTAATTATAAATTTATCTCCAAAAATACAGTCTTAGTTTGTTCTGGCCCAATATGAGTGTATGAAGGCTACATACAAAAAAAGACTCATACATTTCACAATTTTTATATATAATTATATATATATATATATATATATATATATATATATATATATATATATATACTAGCTGAGTACCTGGTGTTGCCCGGTTTTTCCTTCCTAATCCTTGTTGTGGAAGAAAATCAACAGAGGAAGCTTTCGACTTCATATCCCGATCTTAAATATTTTGTTGTCATATCCCAACCCCATATCCCGTCCTCATACCCCGAACTCCTATCACGACCTCTTATCCCGTCCTGCTACCTCGACTTTCTATCCTGACCTCCTATCCCGTCCACATATCTCATCCTCCTATCTCAACCTCCTATCCCGTCTTCATATCCTGCCCTCATTTCCCATCCTCCTATCCTGACCTCCTATCTCAACCTCCTATCCCGACCATCCCAACCATCCTGTCCTCCTATCTAGACCTCCTATCTCAACCTCCTATCTCGACCTCCTATCCCGACCTCCTATCCCGACCTCCTATCCCGACCTTCCATACCGGCCTCCCATCCCGTCCTCATATCCCGACCTGTAATATGTGTACCAGGTATTGTAATATCTCCAGCCGTACGGAAGTTATGTGGGAACATACATTTCCCATTGATATTCATGGGACTTTAACCCCTTAACGACGAGCGCAGTAAATGTACGTCCTGGTGACATGGTACTTAACGCACCAGTACGTACATGTATGTCCTAAGCATCCGGAGCGATGCCCGGATCATGCGTGGCAGGTACCGGCTGTTGATCGCAGCCAGGGACCCGCCGGTAATGGCGGACATCCGCCATCCCACGGATATCCGCCAATAACCCCTCAGATGCCGTGATCAATACAGATCATGGCATCTGCAGCATCGCGGTCACTTAATTGGATGATCGGATCGCCTGCAGCGCTGCAGCGACGATCCGATCATCCAGCACGGCAGCCGGAGGTCCCCTCACCTGTCTCCGCTGCATTCCGGGAGTCTTCTGCTCTGATCTGCCTTCCCGCAGACCAGAGCAGAAGATGACCGATAACCCTGATCAGTGCTATGTCCTATACATAGCACTGAACAGGATTAGCAATCGAATGAAAATAAAAGTAAAAAAAGTTAAAAAAAATAAAGTAAAAAAAATGTGAAAACCCCCTCCCCCAATAAAAATGTAAATTGCCCCATTTTCCCTATTTCACCCCCAAAAAGTGTTAAAAAAATATTTTATATACATATTTGGTATCGCCGCATGTGTAAATATCTGAACTATTAAAATAAAATGTTAATGATACCGTACGGTGAACGGCGTGAACGTAAAAAAAAAAGTCCAAAATAGCTGCTTTTTTATAACATTTTATTCCCAAAAAAACTTATAAAAAATGTATTAAAAGTTTTATATAAGCAAATATGGTATCAATAAAAAGTACAGATCACGGTGCATGCAAAAAATGAGCTCCATATCGCCGCTTATACGGAAAAATGAAAAAGTTCTAGGTCTTCAAAATAGGGGAATCTTAAACGTACTAATTTGGTTAAAAAGTTTGTGTTTTTTTTAAGCGCAGCAGTAATAGAAAAGTATGTTATCACAAATATTATTTTAATTGTATTGACTCAAAGAATAAAGAACACATGTAATTTTTACCATAAATTGTACGGCGTGAAAACGAAACCTTCCAAAATCAGCAAAATTGCGGTTTTCTTTTTAATTTCTCCACACAAATAGTATTTTTTTGGTTGCACCCTATATTTTATGGTAAAGTGAGTGATGGCATTACAACGGACAACTGGTCGCGCAAAAAAAAAGCCCTCAAACTAGTCTTTGGATGAAAATATAAAAGAGTTATGATTTTTTGAAGGCTAGGTGGAAAAAATGAAAATGTAAAAATAAAATTTTCTGCGTCCTTAAGGCCAAAATGGGCTTCGTCCTTAAGGGGTTAAACAAAAACCCCGACCCTCACAAATAGGGGTAGTTAAGGGTTAAATTAACTATCCTATATTTTAAATGGACATATAAGTAACATGTGACCAAGTATTATCAAAATATTTCCAGCTGTTTGGAAGTTATGCAATAACATATATTTCCCATAGACTTGTATGGGACTTTAAACAAAAACCCCGACCCTGGCAAATGGGGGTTAGTAAGGGTTAAATTACCTATCCTATGTTTGTTGTTGACCTATAAGTAACATGTGTGCCAAGTTTCATGTTAATATCTTTAGCCGTTTGGACATGATGGTGGAACATACACACACACACACATTGACTTTTATATATATAGATAGATATATATATATATGCAAAGTAACTCATCACACCACCTTCTCAGGTAGCGTGCCCTAAGATCTGCTCTGGCTCCAGTTACGAAGCCTCAGAAACTGAGGAGAATTCTGGCTTGGCATAAATCCCTATCAGTTTCTGAGGCTTCGTAACTGGTGCCAGAGCTGATCTTAGGGCACGCTACCTGAGAAGGTGGTGTGATGAGTTACTTTGCATATTCTTTACCCAGAAAGCCCGCGGAGTGCTAATGGCCTTTTTGACTCTCCATTCTACACCGGAAGCGGTGCTCCTCCCTGAGGAGAATACTTACCCCTTTTATATTTATATATATATATATATATATATATATATATATATATATATATATATATATATATATACATATATATATATATATATAGAAGTTGTAGGAAAACAGCACATCCAAAAAAAAATTATATTAAATGTATTATGGTGCTCGCAGGTCCAGACCCAGGTCAGGGATCCATTTTAAATAAAAAGAGAATATCCACAGCACACATCCAATGGGTGAAAAATCAAAGGTGGTTTATTACATCAAGCAGAGTTCTGGACACTGTGTTTGATGGAATAAACCACCTTTGATTTTTCACCCATTGGATGTGTGCTGTGGATATTCTCTTTTTATATATATATATATATATATATATATATATATATATATATATAAATATACACACATCTCAACATATTTGTATGTTCCAGCGTAACTTCCAAACGGCTGGAGATATTTAGATTAAGCTTAATAAACATCTTTTTTATATGTCAAATAAAAATAAAGTAAAGTTTAGGGATGTCCCGATACCAACAATCTTCATATCTGCAGCTCAAGAGTAACGCTATCAGGAAATGTACCAGAAGTAACATACAAGTCTATGGGACTTCCGTTACACCTCCTGGTTGCTCAGGAGTTTTAAACATCCTGTTAATTGAGACCAACTGTAATTAGATCAACGTCATGGTAAAATATGATTTAATGGCAGGCAGTTAGTGAGGGGGTAGGGGTCAGAGTGAGAGGGGTTAGAGGGAGAGGGGGAGAGAAGATTTATTGCAGGTTAAGAGAAGACATCAGTGTGGGGGTAAGGAAAGGGCATGACAGCACTGCTGCAGCAAAGAGTGCAAGAAGGATTAGCAGCATATCACTGCTGAGGCTTTAGGCAACTAGGAAAGCTGGGTGGCACACAGTATGCATGCTGACCACTTTTCCCAATCTTCTAAAGAGCTTCAATATAGCTGCTTTACCAGATAGTTATTCTTTTTAGGAGACTGAGAAAACGGGGTGGCAGGCAGTACACAGTGCAGGACTCACAGTCCTCCCCTAGATTCCCCAGTCTTCTGAAGAGATTATCTGTCTGGTGAAACAGACTTGAAGAGAAGTAGCAGATGCCACTTACAGTAGTTGCTGTATTTACTGAAATAGCATTGATTACATTTTTGGCTAGTTGAGTACTTGGTGTTGCCCGTTCTTCCTACCTAAACCTTGTGTAAGAGGAAAAGCAACAATGATGTAAAAATAACACATATTGGGGTTTATTTACTAAGGTTGGGGGTATTTACCAAGGTTTCCCTACATTTTGCACTTTTCCTTACGTTTTTCTTTTTTAATACATGTTCTGATTTGTAGGGTTTTCCTCAGCTCAAATCCACCACATTTTCTGTGGAAACCTTAGTAAATATGTTGGGATTTTTCAAAACTGTCGGGGACACGCCTCTTTTGCCGGGACCACGCCCACTTTTTCCAGTGACAACGCCCACTTTTCAGTTTTTTCTTGTAAAATGGAGGGTTTTGTTTTTTTTTTGTCACATATTGTGTCGCATGGAACGTGGAAATAATTTGGGCACAAAACCCGAGAAAATAAGAGTCAGGATCACGTTAGTAAAGAAACCCCATTGTTTTTAGGTAGGAAGACCGGGAAATAAATCATTTTTGTAAAGCATGTTAGAAACTAGTAAAAAACAAATTCTTTTTTTTTTTTTGCACACTTTGGAAACAGTCACCTTCTTGAAGCCTTCCATCAGCTGCAGCAGCTCCATCCGGAAATATTGTCTTCACGTAAATACCCACAGGTCCATAAATGCTATCTTTCCCTCCAACAATGCTGAAACCCAATCCCTGGACAATAACAATAGATGCGACTTAATGTAACGTTTTAGTCTTTTGAATATGCTTTGTAGTGCAATCTGTACTATCCTTTTCCAAGAAAATTTGACTACATTTTTTAATACATTGATAGATATGTTGTAAACACTGTCTACATAACAGACAACAATACACGGACAACAGTATACAACTGTTCTTTTATGTTATCTTATAAAGTGTTACTATAGTTCTGAACAGAGTTGGAGTGAACAGTTAAATATAAATGAGCTACTTTGTATAAATTGGTTTGTATAATACTCTTATATAGTACTACAAAAACCTTGTCATTATACATCTTGTTCGACATTGGTTTAAAGGGGTTTGCCACTTTGAACAACCCTCTTCTCGTTCATTCACAATGACCTGAATATTAATGTGGCCGTCACGCCCCCTCCCATAGAAATGAATAGAGGGGCGTGGCGTGACGTCACTAGGGGACATGGCCGTGACGTAACGTCCCCGTCTCGGAGGCAGCGCCTGGCACAGAATGCCGGGGGCTGCACTGAGATCACAGGGGTCCCCAGCAGTGGGACCCATGCGATCATACATCTTATTCCCTATCCTTTGGATAGGGGATAAGATGTATAGAGCCGGAATACCCCTTTATGCATTACACAATGCCCAGTCAAATCAATGGCTTGTCTGTGTAATGAAGGATGGGACAGGTCCTTCAGGGAGAGACAGTCTTTGTAACTGCTCTCCACTCTGGCCAAGAGATGAAGATAGCCATCAGGAGAACCCCTTCCTATTAACCAATTATACTCTGGAACTAATTATACTCTAAGGGTACGTTCACACGTACAGGATCTGCTGCATATTTTTGTTGCAAATGTTATGCAGCTGATTTTGCTACCCAATGAAGTTAATAGGCAGCAAAATTAGATGCACAAAATATGCAGTAAAAATATGAAGCAGATCCTGTACGTGTGAACGTGCCCTAATAGTGCATATGCACATGAGTTTTCTGGCCTGCACAAATAAGAGGAACATGGTAGTAGTTATAGAGCTATTTTTCTCCAGTCTGAGATATGTTATACTAACTACTGATAGAAAATGCAGCAAGTGTAACACCCTGCACTACCAAGGGTATACATACAATAGAGATAGACCATGTGGCTGCTATATGGCCCTTGGAAAGAGAACACCCAGCGCTGGCTACTCCCCTTTTACAATTGGGTGATGCAGGGCTCCAATGTCCACAGGAACTACTAGAAACAAAGCAGTGGGGAATTAGCCTAATAGTTGTGGCTTGGCAGTGGGAAGCCTTTGTGGCAAAACAAAGTATCTTTATGGTCCCCATTTTGATCATTGCTTTGGGTCCCCTTTCTACTACATATGCCACTTCAATGCCATCTAGCTTGTGTATAACTGTCATTTGTAATATTTATGGCTTCTACATCTATTTAGCCTGTCAGTTACACTACATTGTATTTATTATATTGATAGCATTTTTAGGCGTTTCTCATTCACAAGTAAAAATAGCTGGTGTAAAATGGCCTGTATGTTTTATTGAATAATAACAAGAATGGTCTCACCTTGCCTTGGCCCTTCATTAAGATAATATTGGAGATGACAGAAGCATGTGATGAGCTTCTCATGTTCATTAGTTGTGCTGAACTCAGGGACCTTGATGAACGGGTGACACCCTGTAAATATGGAAGATGTAATACGACATTATTGATGTGATTTGTACTAGGTCATCATGTTAATAGGATGTACAGGGAAAATAGATCTAAATGTCTACAGGTCTGATGCATAGTGCAAATGTGAAAAATCAACTAACAGTGAAACTGCCATAGATGGTGATTATAGGCCTTCAAATATACCATGACATTTTCTAATAGCACTTAACCTCTATGTAAAGTATAAAAAAGTGTTTGAGAAGTCATGTACGGCAAACTGTATAACTTGTCCTGTACGCAAGAAAATATTGGTAAACATGTATTTGGCCAATAGCTTTATCCTCTCCCAAAATGTATGCTTAGTTTAGCCTAAAGAGCATATTTATTTCAGTGGGAAAGGGAAGACAAAATGGTGTGTCTCCTGGTAGAAGAAACATTTTAATTTTGGCTGCGCCCTAGATGAACAGACCATGGTTGTATATTATTATGGCTTTCACTGCTTGACATGATATGGCGTCACTACATTATTACCTGGACGACCCCTGTAGTAGAGTCGAATTGCTGAGACAAAGACTTTCTGTTGCTGCACAGGATTGCGGATTGCCTCTCTCTATATAGTGATGGCTTCTTAGTTGCAGAAGGGTCAATTTCACCAATCCAATAAGGATTCACACCTAATAGAGATATAAGAAAAATATTCATCAACGTGAGGTCAAAGCAATAAGGCTAAAGACTGTTTAGTGATTGAGGTTTTTCTGAATACAAATTAAGCATGTCATCTTCAAGAAATCCCCAGTCTTACCCCACTGTAGATTTTTTTTAAGGGGGTTGTGCAGCATCGGTCTCCTCCATGTGATCTGATATACTGAATAGAGTAGCAGTGCTGTATGCCAGGCAAGACAGTTGCTAATACAACCATCCAGCGCTTAGCAGGTATCCTGTCCTGTCTGTTAGAACGCACAATATGTCAGGTGTCAAACAGTTGCCTTTGTGTCCACTCCACAGTCAATATCAGATCGGGGGAAAGAGAGGCACTGCACAACCTCTTTAAGGAATACCACGCTGAATTTCCTTACTGTTGTGGACACCAAGACGGCAAGTTTTGTAGTCAACAAATGATGGTAGAATGTACTGCTTATTCATCACAGTACCACTAGAAACAGAATTTATCAGAAATATAGCTTGAGTCCCTATTTGCAGTGTGTAACATGAGTTAGGCTCTGTTTACACCACAATAATGTTTAATATATGTAAAATATATTAATGTTAAATAAATGTACCCTGAATGTCCATTTTAGTAAAGGAACCCATCTAGTAGTGCACTGGATCTTCTTTAACTCTCCGAACCTCAATTCATTAATCATAGATTCCATTAGGTGTTGAAATTGCTCGGCAGGAATATTGATCCACACAGAGAGGACAGCTTTTCACTGTTTCCGAAAATTAGATGGAGGTAGTGACATGCCCGGAACAGCCTGTTTTACCTTGTTCTAGAGATGCTCTATAAGAATAAGATCTGGGGATTGTGAATGCCAGGGAACAACGAAAAGTTATGTTTCTCAAACCAATCCCTGACTATACGATACTTGTGATATGGTACATTGTTCTGCTGAAAGTGTCCTTCCTTCTTTTATTTTAGATAAGCCACTGTCCAAATGTCTATCCTTTAGCATGGAAGAACAGAAATCTTGCTTTATTTCAGCAGTCAATCTTTTTCTACTGCTCAATGATACAAGTTTTCTTCTCTTATGCCAGACACCTGTTAGAGCACCTACAATTGACATCACTGTCCATTACCTGTTCAACAAAATGATTTTCTTCTTTCGTGGACAAGTTGTTTACATCAGAAGGATACCCTATAGTTGGATGTTTTCCTTTATCACTATCCTCAGCTATTCTAGCACTAATAATCACACTCAGATTCACTCAGATTGCTCAATTTTCCCCATTGCCATATGCTTAATTTCTTTATAGAGAAGGTGAAAGGTAAGGTGTCTAATAAATTGGCCATGCATTGCATACTGTATGTTAAAATAACAATAGGTTTCTATTCTGCAGACGTAGGCTAAAGGTATATCATTTTGTTATGTAACAAGCAGGTTTGCCAGAGGTAGTCATTTCATATGTGCTACCTGTGCAATGGCACAAAGGTCACAAAAGTTATGGGGGCTCACAGCTACAATAAACGTAGCCAGCAGCTTCATACTGCCCTATGGATTGCATCTGTGTTAGGAACATTCGTTTAGGAATTAGCAGGGAGATGCAGTGACCGAGGCCCGAGTAATGTCATGGAAAGCCAGGCGGTGAGCTAATTGGGATAAGTGTTCTGTGTATTGCTGTGTTGTAGGGAAGGACTTGTTCCTTTAGCTTTGGGAGAGACAGTGTGAAGGCACTCTTAGGGTCTTTTCAGACTGCGGAATTTCCGCTTGCAGAATTCCGTCTCAAATTAAAGCCCATAGACTTCTATGGGATTCTGCACTCCCATTCACACTTCTGAAATTCTGCTTGCGGGCTTTACTTTGAGATGGAATTCCACAAGCGGAAATTCTGCCGTGGGGATAGAGCCTTAAAGGACTGTGAGGAAAATGGCAGCTCCTGTGACTTGTATAGCAGCCGGCAGGGCCATGACAAGGAATTTTGATGCTCTTGTCAGATAAATCAAATAAAACACACCGACATAATACCACTGCCATTCGGGCCCACCAGTAGCTTCACTAGGGTCTATAAAGATATAAGTTTTGTTACTGCCCCCCCTAACAAAAACCTATATATATATATATATATATATATATATATATATATAGATAGATAGATAGATAGATATAGCTATAAGATGATTTTATATGTATAATTCACCTTGCAGTGGCAGTCAGGAAGGTGATGAGATGCAGGCTAACCGACTCCTGAGAGTTTTGACCATATCTGCAAAGCCAGTAAGTGGTGACTGGTGATAATAAGAGGTGCAAGCTATGGAACTAAAGTCCCGCCATTCAGCAACAGTGGTCATTTATTTTCTATTAAACTTCCCTGTACCTGGAACCATAGGCGGCTGCATTCCCTGCCTATCCCTTGGCCTGTCCCTGGCCACCTAATTGTGTCCTAGTTCTGTAAGAGAATAAACAGGACATGTATAGTGTAACTAGCCAAAGAGGAGTGCCTGGTAGGAAAGTGGGGTTAGAAAAAAAATCCCCTTCTGCTCGACGGATGAACTAGGATGCCTAAAGTCACAATTTCTTCTATGAAAAGTGAAATGGTCTGTTGATATTGGCCTGAAGAAGTAGTTTGAGTAGTTGGAGTAAACTGTCAAAGATGGTTGAGAGTAATTCGCAAGTAGTTAATGAGGAGACACAAGGAGGCGCAGGGAATAGCAACATGGAGGGACTGGTGCAACTCCACAAGTAATCGCTAGGTGGGGCAGGCTGAGGGTAGTGGTGAAATTTCAGAGGACTCAGTAACACTTACTCTGTAAGTCAACATTTACTTTGGGCACTAAATTTAGTTTAGTAGCGTTCTATTTGTTTCTACCCCAAAGCATTATTGTGCCAGTCTTTGTGTCTGCAACCATCAGGATTCTGCATAAGGCTAGGTTTCCACAAAGGTTTATTTTTCCTGCCTTTTTTGGGGAAAACTGCCACTGCAGTTTTTGAGCCAAGGCCAGAAGTGTATTCAAAAGGAATAGGACATATAAAGGAAGGATTTATACTGCTCCTTCCTACTGGATACACTTTGGCTCTAAAGCTGCAGTGGCAGTTTTCAAAAAAAAAAAAAAAAAAACACCAAAAGAAAAACCTGTATGGAAACCTAGCCTAATAGAGTGGTTAAAGAACAAATATTACATATCTGCCCTCTGAGCCCATCAATACTTTTATGTAAAGCTGTTAGTGAACACTAGATGTCACTCCATTTCATATCTTGGTTTAAACTATATTAGTTTATTCTGAAATAGTACTTTTTATGTTTTCATGTATTATTTTTCTTCTGTTTAATATAGGGGTTTGCTATAGGAGCTGTAAACTTAGTATAGTTCATGATATAGTGTCTGTACCTGTTTTACATGGTGATCTCACAATTCTTTTGTGATTTTTGCCCCAATTCTAGTTTTGCAACAGCTGGAGGCAGCCAGGTCAGAGAACTCTGGTCTATTGCATGGAAAGGATCACAGGTGTGTTTCAATAAGTGGGGTGGCTGATGTGTGGGAGGGAAAAAAGTGACCTCACCCTTAAAAACAAGGAATCATGAGACTTGTAGTTTAAGGGAAGGAACTCCAACAGAAAATAGCCAGTTCACAAAAAGATAGCCTTATGGTAATCTCACAACATAGCAATTTAGCCTGAAGACAAGCACAGATCCATCCTTAGCATGTCCATTACTGTTTGGCAGGTACAGACTAAAATCTTCTTATGGTGAATAACCCCTTTAATTGGGCACTGCCATTTTAAAACACTTTCAGCCTATGTGATTCTGCTATCCATCCCGGTTTTGCTCGCAGCAGGCAGATCCCCCACCGGCAATCTCACTTTGGGTTGCGGAGGCAGGTGCCCAAATCCCACCCCCCTTGTTGCATATTCATTTCTTGTTTCTCCACGTCCTAATAACGTGGAGTTATCCGCCCCTCTGAGTGCGGCGATCTGGCTTCAGAGCATGTGCTCTGTTTTGTTTTACACAGCTCTATCCTGATAACGTGAGAGTTATGTTCCCCAGAATCGCTCTGCGCCACGAAACTGCGCATGTGCTCTGAAGCCAGATCGCAGCGCTCATAGGGGCGGACAACTCCATGTCATTAGGACATGGAGAAACAAGGAATTAATATGGAATAAGGGCGGGTGGGATGCGGGTGCCTGCCTCCGGAACCCAAAGTGAGATTGCCGGTGGGGGACCCGCCCGCTGCGCGCAAAACACTTTAGAGGACGCAAACTCGCCCTAAACAAAACTTTACTAAGTAAGTAAGCATGTTACAGACTCCTGTTCACCCACACTATAACCCAATGTACTGGGTTTTCCTTTAAACAGCCAAGGTAGTGTAGCTGCAAGCTCTGCTAGTCTCCCTGTGGAAGATGATCCTCTCTGTTCCTCAAAGGTCCCTCTGCATTTTGAAATCCAGTGCAGGCCCAGAAGCTGTGCTATCCTTGGCTATGAAGTTGCTTCTGCACAGTGTGACATTTAAATGTGCAGAGGGAGCAGAGTGGTGACGTTGGAGTGGCCTGGGCTGTCAATCATGGTCGAGTAGTCATGAATACAGTCCAGAGCAGCAGCGACTACCTGAAGATGCACCACGCCCAGGGGACTACTTGGGGGTGTCAATAACATAGGACGCGGGACATTTTCAAAGTGATTTTTCGGCATTATGGAGGATGCAATCCAGGACATCGGGACATGGTAAGAACACTGATTTTGCCCTATATAACATGTCACAAACAGTCTTATAGGGTTAAATATGCTGACAGTTTCCCTTTATTTATCCTGCATTAAAAACAGAGCTGATTTCTTTAAAAAACTGCCCACATTGTCTGAAGGTTGTAATACCACACATAACCTGCAGACAGGAGTGGGGACCCCCGTGATCTCAGTACAGCCCCCCGGCACTCTGTGCCGTACGCTGCCTTTGATACGGGGACAGGGACGTGACATTACGACCACGCCCCCTAGTGACATCACGTCACGCCTCCATTCATGTCTATGCCCCCTCCCATAGACATGAATGGAGGGGACATGGCGTGACGTCACTAGGGGACGTGGTTGTCTCGGAGTCAGTGTCCGGCACAGAATGGCGGGTGCTGCACAGAGATCGCGGGGTCCCCAGTGGCGGGACCCTTGCGATCATACATCTTATCCCCTATCCTTTGGATACGGGATAAGATGTATAAACCTGGAATACCCCTTTAAGTTACATAAGAGCTGTAGCTGAATCCTACGTAAATGACAATACTGGTATTTGTTTCTTTTTTGTATTTTAATTCATGTTACTGCCACCCCATATGGTTTCTGTCCGCACAGTAATGAAGTTTATAAGCTGAATTACACCAACCGATCAATATCCCCTTCATGTATAAATAAAAACCAGAACATACTTGTGGAATTACTCCGAGTCCTGACGCAAGGAACCTTCATTTGTAGCATGCAGTGATTTTCCAGTTTCGTTTGACTTTCTATGAAAGCATTCAAAGCTGTTTCCTGAAAGACAAAAGATTGATGGTAAGCAGCAGAATTATAATTTGTTGCTTTCAATAAGGGGTTAAGATGTCTGATCTGTTAGCTGTGGTTAATCTGTCTACATCAATTTTGTAGACAAAGGTCTTGCAAATCCAGGCTGAGGTTTCAGGGGAGCCACGTGCCAAATGTGGTAAAGTACTGGCAAGCCGTCCTCTGGTTATAGAAAACATTTGCTGTGTATACGTTCAGCTCAACAATCCTGATCCATGATTTCACTGTAGAAAAAGTATTCATGACACATGTGCTGAAGTAAATACATTGCTAAATAAAAGCAACCACAGCAGAAAGGTAGAATAAAGTCTGTTCCATCAGACACCATATTACTTAGTATCCTGCCCTACAATGTCTCCCTAAAACAATGCTTATTATATGTGGGCGCCATTCTGCTACACAAAGCTTCGGTGTCACAGCGGCTTTACATGCAGCTTCTGTGCATTTAAAGTAATGTTTACTACATCTGTCCACCTCATCACTTTGTAATGCTTCTTGCACACTATTTGGTGATAGGAGAGTTATTGGAAGACATCTAGGATAGAAATACTTAAAAAACATGGATTGATATATTATAAATGCTTAAATTGGTGCTGTCACTTTATAAAGCTTTTAACATTTTGTACAGATGTGTCAAAAGCTTTGATTAGTCGGGGTCTGAGTGTTTAGACCCCGACCAATCGCTAGAATAAGGTGAGAGAAGAGCGAGCTAACAAGCAGGGCAGGCCCGAGACTATGTGCTGCCTGGGTCCAGAATGAATGCTCCCCCCCCCACCACCCCCCCAAAAAAATGATATATATTATGCCATTGCATATCAGGAGGACATGATGCAAAAAACGCAATTCTGGGGTTTTGTATTTTGTTACTCTTACAGCATTTACCATACGGGACTAATGTTATATTTTAATAGTTTGGACAATTATGCAGCAATACCTAATATGTTTATTTCTATTATGTTTACGTGTTTTTTAAATGGGAAAAGGGTGGTGATTTGGACTTTTAATATGGAAAGAGTTAATGTGTGTGTTTTTTTTAACTTTATTAAACTTTATTTAATTTTCTTTTTTTTTTTAAACTTTATTGGTCCCTTACGGGACTGTTAGGAGGAATTATTAGTTTCCTCATACAGATTAATGCAGTTCTATTGAACTCAATTGATCTGTGTGCTCTGCACTCCATTGATAAAGCCTGGTCCAGCCAGGCTCTATCAATGAGATAGAGCCTGGATAGCAGAAAAAGAGTGGTAAGCCCTCTGGCCACCTCTACAGTTGATCACACTCCTGCGATCGTGCTGCGGGGGTGTGATCCTCCCCTCCAAACCACCAGGGATGGTTTAAAACTCCCTTTAGATGTGGCAATCTAAAGGGTTAATCGCCAGCTGAGGCAATCACGGCATGCCGGCTATTAGTGGCGGCCCCCAGTTACAGGAATTAGTTGGGGGCCTCAAGGTTTTGAGTGGACTTGAGTCAGGAGCCTGCTCCATACACCCTGAGCGGCACCATGACAGACTAGGTCCGTCATGGGTCATGAAGGGGTCAAAAATCTTCTCTGGGTGGCAATTAAAGGCCTCTGTGAAGGTGCTGCCTGGGTCCAATGAAGCCAGCGGGACCAATTGTAGGACCAGCCCTGCTAACAATACAAACTTACAATGTAAGTCTATGGGATTGTCTTAAAGAGGTACTCCAGTGCAAAACAATTTTTTTCCAATCAACTGGTGGCAGAAAGTTAAACAATTAAATTACTTCTATTAAAAAAAACTTAATCCTTCCAGTACTTATCAGCTGCTGTATGCTCCAGAGGAAGTTCTTTTCTTTTTCAATTTCTTTTTTGTCTGGCCACAGTGTGATAAGTACTGGAAGGATTAAGATTTTTAAATAGAACTAATTGACAAATCTATATAAAACAGTATATTAGACAGCGCTGATTGGGACTTAATTATGCAAGTTAGTGGAAAATGAACAAGTGTGTATCCTATATGTATATATATATATATATATATATATATATATATATATATATATCTATCTATCTATCTATCTATATATATATATATATATATATATATATATATATATGCACGTGCAACAGTATATATAAAGACATATATGCACATGAAAAATTAAAAATTACCTGAACGGAATTGCCACAGGATTATTAGATGGCTACAATGATACTGTCATACGGATACCGTGCTGATAGCAATATACATGTATTCTGCAAAAAAAGCTTAACGATGCTGCAGGGCTGTACTCTGCTAAAAATACAGGTATTGTATTTTTTGCAGAGTACAAACCTTTCTTACCTCTGAGTGCTTTGCCTTCACCTTCCGTGATCAACTGATCTCAAAAGTGATAGCCCCTTGTGCCAAACACAGACTAAGGTGCTACACACACAGCAGTTCACCCAGGGCCAAGTTGGGGCCCATACCAGAGATCGTGGGGAGTGCCAGCAGTCGGACCCGCACGGTCAGGCATTTATCCCCTATCCTGCAGATAGGGGATACATTTTTTAGCACTGGAAATCTTTAAGACCCCTTTAGACAGGCTGGTTAAAGAGGAAATTAGTATTTCTAGGAAGGCTCATTCCTAATAATCGGCCTGTCTAAAATGGCCAGTTATCAGTTGAGAAACAGGCAAACACTTGCTCATCAGCTAACAGCATCTTAAATGGGTACTTCACCCTCCGAAGGATAAGATGTCTGATTGCGGGGGTCCGGCTGCTGGTACCCCAGCACTCTGAACATTTATGTTCCGAGCGCCGGTTGAGGGCGGCCATGTTCATGCTGTCACACTGAGCCCCCTCCATTCATGTCTATGGGAGGGGGCGTGATGGCTCTGGGGGATAAGGTTTCTAAGGGCAGAGTACCCCTTGCAGGCTTCTAAGTTACTGCTATCTGCCCAACATGACCCGTATAAATATTTATTAAACCAGCAATCGTTCGTGCAGCCCAGCCATACCATTGATTGAGCCTTGTGAAGTTCAGCAGTCAGCCTAATAAAAGGGTAATGAAATGAAATAAGGAATATATCATGTTTTTGTAGAATGGACCTTTAACACTTTATAATATCTAATGCTGTTCAGGAGGTTTTCAAGGCCTTTCAGCACAAAAGAACTTACCTTTAGAGATAATTTGTTTGTTGGTTTGTCACTGGAAGCAGCTTTGGACAAAGCAATATTTTTTCCTGTGAGATCTGGCAAAGTGCTATCTGTGTGCGTTGTATCAGCTGTAGATGACTCCGTGTCTCGTACACTTGCGCGTGATATGTCATTGATTTCAGAATACTTTTCTTCCAGACTGGACCCATCATCACTGTTTTTGGTGTTACAAAGAATAAGAGACTTGGATATAGATCGGAAGTTTTTAGGTTTCTTCATTTTTTTCCCTGTACTGTTCTGTCTGTCCATCTTTAGTGAGGACGTAAAGATGCTGGTTCTCTCGTGACCATATTTGTTGGGCATGTCAGGAGTTAGGCCTACATCATCCACAGCATAACATTATAGCTGAAAGTACAATGAAAATTATTATAATATTGTACTGAGTTGATATGGAACATTTCAAAACCAAGAACTCATGATTTTATTGCATAAAGAAACCATTCACTTCACATGATAGCTCATGATCAGCATCTCCACTTTATAGGGTTTCTATTGTAACTTGTACCAGTTCATCATTTTACTTTTCTTAAATTTGTTTGTGGAATATTATGTAATCCTGTATTTGCTCATAATACACACATGTAGACATAACACTGCTTGCTTGTTATTGCCAGTATACTTCATGACGCCTGCCTACAGCAGAATAAAATAAGGCATACCTTACTATTACATCTGTAAGCTGATCATCCTAATCCTCATGTCTGCAAGAACATTATTAGGTAAAATCACTATCACAGATCATCTTTAGGGGTCAAAAGAAAACTAACCATAGTTATTTAGGCCAGAGAAGAGAAGAGTATTGTTATATTTAAAATCTCTACAAATCTCTGACTTTTTTCTTTTTAGTAATCGGTCATTGAAATAAGGGAAAATGTATCCTCTTATACCAGCCAAACCAGATTATCCTTAGGAGGAGTCACCCATTTGTAACAAGCAGTTTTAGAGTTTTGCTCCTTGTGATTACGGCACTTCCGTACATCCTGTTGGTTTGGAATGTAAGAAATAGTTTTTCTTCCTTCAAAAAGATAATTCATTTGCATACTTTCCCCCACCCAAAAAATTAAAATAAGAAGGTCTTTTGCCATTTGTAAAAGACTCAGCGATCAGCCAACAAACGAGAAATTACTTAGATCATGTAACCCTAGAATCACCTTCAGTCCGTCGTACATCTACATGTGTAAACAGGACAGGTATGGACTTGGTCTCACAATCATTGAATCTTGAAAAGGCTCATAAAATGAATGCTGATCTGTAAGATCAGTGCTTTTATCGGGCATGGACTTCCCATCTAAAAGAAAAAGTCTCCATATCGTTGATCAATTCAACAAAAGTCAATACCCCATCACCCTAAGCGATATTGAAGCCACTTCTCTAGTCAATCAATAGGCTATGTTCACACGTCAGAATGTCTGCACTGAGATCTTCTGAAAACTGTGGGCGCCGGCTAAGACCGCACGGGAATGTTCCATCTCATAGACGGCTATGCATTCGGTGCAGAGTCCGCAGAAAGAATGAACAGGTTCATTCTTTCTGTGCATCTGGAAATCAGACTTTCCATGCCAGAAACATCTGGCACAGAAATTCTGCTGTGTGCACAGTGCAGCAGAATCCCATTGAATTCAACAGGACTTTGCTGCTCCGGAATCTCGCTGCAGAATTCCGCACGGAAATTCCAAGCTGTGAACATAGCTTCACCCTGCTCTGAATAGACGAAGAGAAAGTACCCTGATACATTAGTTTAGAGATGGGTTCGGCTGGGTTTACATATGTCCAGCATAGGTGAACTCTAGATCTGGACGCAACTGATGCCACAACTGATGACAGGCATCCATTGTTTCTGAATGCCGGGCAGGGGAACGCAGCTTGCTGTCCGGTGCTCTCAGGCGTGTCCAACCATCCAGGATCAAAATTGTGACACTGAATGATTGTGAACTGTCCCAATCAAATAGGCTCAACCAATAAGAGAAGATAAATGAAGAAAACGTTCCCCTTTTTCCTCAGCCTGAAGTCACGATGGAACCATCACAATATTACAGAATCGTGAACAATGCTATTCATACCCTATGCTGCCATGCCATACATGTCATCTTGGTGAACCAAGAATATCATATTAGACTGGAAACATTTATAGGAGACTTGGTGTCTCAATATGGAATTCACTATGTTTAATATGGATATTAAGATGATATGATTTAGAGAAATAAATGAACTACTGTAATATAGATGATGTAGCAATAAGACGCTTTAAAAGTGTTCACTGTCCCTCTATGACCCCTCCACAAGTGTGTGGGTTTACAGCCATCATTCAGTTTCACAATAAATATTATAGATTTTGTTACATGACAACTGTGCTGCAACATGTACGCTTAGAAATATTTATTGGCTTGCAAACTTTTTTTCTTTGTGACCACAGAACTTGGACAAGGGTGAGGTTTTAATTTATTGTTGTTTTAACTCATCCTGACTTACGCTGCTGTCATGCAAGTGAGCGGCTTAGATGACTCAAGCGCAGTTTATTACTTATTTAGGCTTATTGTGCAGGCAGCTTATGGATAGATGTTTATCCAGTAATTATTGTATATGTGTCTTATGTTTATATGTGCTGACATTTTAGATGATTTTTTATGTGTCTCCAAACTTCATCCTTACAACTTGCATATATAAGGATACCATTGCAACATCTTACTGATCTCAATTATGCTAGTATGTTTTTGCTTTATAGCTTATGGAGAATAACTGAAAGTCATCCTTATGGTGATGTCATCATATCCAAAGAAGGCAAGATGTACACTCATATCCTGGACTACATTACATTTTAGAAAAACATCCCCTTCTGCCACCATCCTTTCACCCACGTTCTTACTCCCATGCGTTTCTCATTTTTAACGGTACGCACCAGAGCTGTTTCCTCTCTCTTCTCCTTTTTGTTTTCTGTATTAAACTTTTAGCAGCTTATATTTCGGAAATGTTCTTTTTGCAGATGATGTCCTCCTTACCTCGACCTCCCTTCATGCCACCTTCTCTTCATGCTGCTTTTGATATGGCTTGCGGTCAGGTTATAAGGTAAATACTAGTGTTGAGCGGCATAGGCCATATTCGAATTTGCGATATTTTGCGAATATATGGACGAATATTCGTCATATATTCTCTAAATTATCATATTCGTAATATTCGCGTTTTATTTTCACCTATACGAAAATTCCCGTATGCGAAAATGAGCATATGCAAATTTTCGCATATGCAAAAATTTGCATGCCAGTCTCACACAGTAGTGGTGTGGATGCTGGATAACCTCGGCAAGGTGCTTGTCCAGTCCTGGTAAAAACGGCGATGCTTCTCTGGGGTGCCTCCGGATGCGTGGATGCTTCAACTCCCGACCCAGGTGGGGGTTGGAGAAGGAGGAAGGTACGGGAGCAATTGAAAGTTTTAAAAGCTTTATTCAGACGACGCGTTTTGCAAGGGGTCCCTTGCTTCATCAGGTGACCTGATGAAGCAAGGGACCCCTTGCGAAACGCGTCATCTGAATAAAGCTTTTAAAACTTTCAATTGCTCCCGTACCTTCCTCCTTCTCCAACCCCCACCTGGGTCGGGAGTTGAAGCATCCACGCATCCAGAGGCGCCCCAGAGAAGCATCGCCGTTTTTACCAGGACTGGACAAGCACCTTGCCGAGGTTATCCAGCATCCACACCACTATCCACCAGACCGACACCACGGAGTATCGGGATAGATGCTTGGCAGCCCAGAGGAGAACGTTTAGAGTGCATGCACTCAGAAAGCCCACATCAGTGTTGTGCCTGAGCTTGCACAACACTAGAAGGTGAGTGTGTTAATACACACTTTAATTTGGCTCCATAATTCCTGTATGCGCAAATTTACATCCTTTGCGATTACCACCATTTACGGCACTTAGATAGCGCCCCCTTTGTTTCCTTTCTTTTTTCCTTTTCTTCACAGTCTCACACAGTAGTATTAGAGCCTTCTTTACACCACACAAGCTAGAAGCAGAGAGGGGTGATAACTGTGATGTGTACTGTGGAAAAAAATAATAATAATAAAAAAAACGAATATTCGTAATTACGAATATATAGTGCTATATTCGCGAATATTTGCGAAAATGCGATATTCACGAATAAAATTTGCATTGCGAATATTCGCGAGCAACACTAGTAAATACTGCCAACCCTCCTTCTTAATGTCCCTCCTCTGCCCCTTAATCTTTTAAAACAAAATTCTTAGCACCAGTGGAGATCCTACTCTGAAATACCTGGGTGTTTTCTTGACCCCCTTCCCACTATTCCACAAAATCTTTATCACATAAATGGAAACCCCATTTTCTTTCTCTTCTAGGATGCATGTATGTCATTAAAATGTCTCTCCTACCTAACCTTGCATACCTTTTTGACCTCTGTGTCAAGATTCCCCTCGCTAACTTTTATTTGGAATTACAAGCGCCATTCAATAGCTAAACTTTTTATGCTTGCTACCAAGGGCCAGAGGAATTTCATGGTACCAGACCTACTTCAATTCTTTTGATGAGTTCCTGGGCAACTCATCAAGCCTGTATTGAATGGATAAAAAAAATTAGGTTACAGTAATCCCAATTCATTCTTATTGCCTTCTATGGGACCATTCCCTCCACACTTCTTCAGGAAAGCCTCTCGAGCCCATAACATATTTATTAGAACTATTGTCTACTTACAATAGAGGTTTTTCTCTAACTTCTTATTCTCCTGTGGTTTTCATATTGCAAACCTTAACCTTCCACAACATTTCTATTCTCAAAAGATTTAGCAACTTCTCTGGTAAACTGCACAATGTTGAAGAAAGAAGGATAAATGGAGCACTCAACAGAGTGTTGCAGAGCAGATCATGCAGGGGAACTAACCAGACTATCTGCTAAATTGCTTATTTCCATCCTTACTCCCACCAAATCTCTTATTCCTCAGACATGGAAACAATCTACTCTACCCTCTTTTCTAAAACTTTATGCCCGGATTAGGGAGATTAGGTCATTAGAATATCTCACAGCTACTCTTCATTATAAGATAGGTATGTTCCTAGCCCTAAAGGACTCTTGGGACTCACTGTTCTTGCCTGGTATTTTGTAGGACCTCTTGTTTTATACCCCTTTTACCTCTTGTTTTTTTTCTTTTGTATTCGTCTTTGTCCTGTTTTTATTTTACTCCTATGCCCTCTTCTACATTGCTTTAATACTTGATTGTTTTTGTAATGATGCTGCTGACGTATATTAACTCATGATGCCTATATCCTGGCTGTTAACAGTTTCCTGTGCTCAGAATGGAGGTTCTATCACTATTACAGTGAAAATGCTATTTTCCTTTAAAGTTATTATATTATTGTATTACATATTCTGCAAATTCTAATTAAAAATTACGGAAAAAAGACCGTACAGCATAACCTTTTACATTTTTCATATTCCTCATGGTTTTACTCGTAATGTCCATAATCTTTAATATGTAGCACAAAATTAAAGCATCATTTAATCCAATTTGCTAATAGCCATTTCACCTTGTTGAAAAGGTGTTTCCAGAATTTTCAATCAATGACTTATCCGTATTATAGGCCATCAATATACAGTAATGCTGTTCAGCTGCCCATCTGTGGAAGCCAGCAGAAGGGCAGCTAAAGAGTAGTGTCAGCTGGCAGAAACTGTAAACCTGCTGTTCACCCTTGGCAGATACCAGTAGGAGAAAGCACTGCACCAATACCAGCACTTAACCTTCCATTTGCTTTCAGATAGATTGCCAGAGCCACCCTCGATCAGAGCCTTGATACTGTCTAGAGTCAGGACATTGCCTGCACTGCTTTCCACTGTCTCCTCCTGATGCTAGATAACTTAAAGGGGTACTCCGCCCCAAGACATTTTATCCCCTATTCAAAGGAAAGGGGATAAGATGTCTGATCATGGGGGGACCCCTTCGTTCTCGGCTGCGGCACCCCAGACATCTGGTGCATTGAGCGAACTTCGCTCTGTGCTGGATGACTGGCGATGCAGGGCGGAGGCTGGTGACATCACGTAAAGAACGGTGGGTGCAGCAGGAAGATCATTGAGGTCCCCAGCTGCGGGACCCCCGTGATCAGACATCCTATCCTTTATCCTTTGATTAGGGGATAAAATGT
Organism: Hyla sarda; assembly: GCF_029499605.1. NCBI lineage: Eukaryota > Metazoa > Chordata > Amphibia > Anura > Hylidae > Hyla > Hyla sarda. Next base: position 128,927,437 of record NC_079192.1, on the reverse strand, counting down.
CTAGGGGTAGAGTACCCCTTTAAGGTCACAGACTGTCCAGACACAGGGCCACACTAAATATGCAAAACCTGTTGCAGACATGTAAGCTAAATGGCACTTGCACAAATCCATTCACATTATTCAGAAAAAACTCAATTCAGATGGATGGAAGGGACTTTTCAGTAGCAAAAAGTTTTGCAATGAATCTGCTACATGTGAATATACCCTAAATCAATCATTTGAACCCATTGAGGGATATACCATATACTGAATTCCCTGGTACAATATTCTGCTTGTATAAAATGAATTGTACTACTTTTATACAAGGAGATTATTGTTTGCAGACACAAGTTCTGAGTTGCATTCCCATACTGGAAATAAAGATTAACATCTGTATACAATAAACATAGCCATAACTATATTCATGACACAGTTTCTACATTTCATGGTGCACTTTGTACAATACATGTACACTATAAATAAAATACATAGCAGCTCAATGGAACCATTGATGGAAGTATGCTGGACCCATTTGTGCAGCCCATAGATGTCATGAACCTAAATAGTGGTCTTTTTTGAAAACTAAACAAATTCAGCTTTGGACAGACTTTAGGATCACTCTTATATTTTATTACCTTCATTAATTGCTATTGCTTCCTCTGATCTCCTTCCAGCGCCATAACATACTTTTTATGAACTTGTGCCAAAATCTACTGCATATGTAAGGTGATCTGGTGCTGTAGTAAATCAGACATCTGTCTACTTATTTTCAACATCTAGGAATTTTCTAAGAATCTTTTTGGTACGGTACATGTTCTGAATCATCTGTACTTTTCAGAGTACTATTTCTATTCAAATACTAAAGAGATTCAAGTAGGCGCGCATCATTTCTGAGCATTATTGTGTATGCATGTCTCTTTTCCTTATGTTTCTATTTTTTTTAAACATCTGAAAAAAAAAACATAACAAACCAGTACTTTAGAATAATAGCTGCCAATCTGTACATTTCATTGCTGTTGTTATTCTTATTTTTGTTCTTGTTACTATTGTAAATCTTAAAGGAGAAGTATCATAACAAAAAATGTATCACCTATCCGCTGGGACCCTCCGTTATCTCCTGTGCGGTGTCCCGGCTCTGTCCGGGAATGGCGCGTGTCGATCCTCCACATGAAGCGGCGGCTGACACGCCCCTTCATATATCTCTATGGGAGAGCCGAAGATAGCCGAAACAGCTCTCCCATAGAGATATATGGAAGGGGCTTGATGCCACTTCGTGTGTTGGTTGACACGCCCCCATTCTCGGATAGAGCTGGAGCTCCGTAAAGGAGATCAGGGGTCCCAGCTGTTTATGTTTATGCTATATATATAAAACTCAACGTGTGTGTGTGTGTGTGTATGTATGTATGTGTGTGTGTATGTTCCAGCATCACGTCCAAACGGCTAAAGATATTAACATAAAACTTGGCACACATGTTACTTATATGTCAACAACAAACATAGGATAGGTGACTTAACCCTTACTCACCCCCATTTGCCAGGGGCGGGGTTTATGTTTAAAGTCTCATACAAGTCATTGGGAAATATATGTTACTGCATAACTTCCAAACGGCTTGAGATATTTCGATAATACTTGGTTACATGTTACTTATATGTCCACTTAAAATATAGGATAGTTAATTTAATCCTTAACTACCCCAATTTGTGAGGGTCAGGGTTTTTGTTTAAAGTCCCATGCAAATCAATGGGAAATGTATGTTCCCACATAACTTCCGTACAGCTGGAGATATTTCAATAACTGGTACACATATTACGGGTCAGGATAGGAGGTCGGCATAGGAGGTCGGGATAGTAGGTCGAGATAGGAGGACGGGATAGGAGGTCGAGATATGAGGACGGGATAGGAGGTCGTGATAGGAGGACAGAATAGGAGGTCGAGATAGGAGGACGGGATAGGAGGACGGGATAGGAGGTCGTGATAGGAGGACGGGATAGGAGGACGGGATAGGAGGTTGGGATAGATGGACTGGATAGGAGGACGGGAAAGGAGGACGGGAAAGGAGGACGTGATAGGAGGACGGGATAGGAGGACGGGATAGGAGGACGGGAAAGGAGGACGGGATAGGAGGACGGGATAGGAGGACGGGATAGGAGGACGGGATAGATGGACGGGATAGATGGACGGGATAGGAGGACGGGATAGGAGGACGGGAAAGGAGGACGGGAAAGGAGGACGGGATAGGAGGACGGGAAAGGAGATCGAGATAGGAGGACGGGAAAGGAGGTCAAGATAGGAGGACGGGAAAGGGGGACGGGAAAGGAGGTCAAGATATGAGGACGGGAAAGGAGGACGGGATAGGAGGTCGGGATAGGAGGTTGGGATAGGAGGTCGGAATAGGAGGTCGGGATATGATGACGGGATAGGAGGTCGGGATATGACAACAATATATGAGGACGGGATATGAAGTCAAAAGCTTCCTCCTTTGTTTATTTTCCTCCCCAAGGATTAGGAAGGAAAAACCGGGCAACGCCGGGTACTCAGCTAGTCTCCTATAATAATAGAAATCACTTAAGGACAAAGCCCATTTTGGCCTTGAAGACACAGACAATTTTTATTGGCTGTGTCTTTCATTTAGCGTTTTAGGTTTTTCCTCCTTGCCTTAAATGGACATAATTCTTCTTATTTTTCATCCACAGACCCATATGAGGGCTTGTTTTTTGTGTGACCAATTGTACTTTGTAATGACATCTTTAATATCATTAAAAAAAATGTAAGACGTAACCAAAAAAAATGTATTTGTAGGGAAAAATGTAGCAACTTTTGGGGGTTTCATTTTTACACAGTGTACTTTGCGCTAAAACTGACACAGTAGGGGGAATATTCAAAGAGTTGTGTAATTAGTGGATCTTGTTAGCGCCTCATTTTCAGAAGTGTGTTTGGTCTTTTGAAAATTTGGGGCACGTTTGTCCCGCAGCCAAAAAAATAAATAGAACATCATTTAATACCAGGTATTAACTGCAACACCTTTGTGCGCCAGAAAGTTGTGCTAAACCTTTGAAAATAGGGTGTTAATAACGCATAATTCGTAGCCACGCCCCTTTAAAATTCGGGTGCTAAATATCTGAATATGTGGTGCTAATAGTGTGCACCACATTTGCTTAAAAAAAGCAAAAAAAAAAAAAAAAAAAGTTTTGCTTAATTCTTTGAATATCCCCCAAGTATCTTTATTCTGTCTGTCAATACCATTAAAACAATGCCCAATTAAAATATTTTTTCTATTAATGTATTAATTAAAGTAACTTTTTAAACATATTTAGAACACCTCAAATTGTCCTATTCTGCACCCTATAACTTTTTTACTTTTCCGTATAAGGGGCTGTATAAGGGCACATTTTTTGTGAAAGTATCTATATTTTTATCAGTAGAATTATTGTTTAGATGAGACTTTTTGATCGGGATTATAAATGCTATATTTTTATAGCTTGGACAATTCCACACACGGCGATTCTAAGTATATTTTTGTATGATTTTTTTGGGGGAAAATGGGAAAAGGAGGGTGATTTACATTTTTATTTGGGGAGGGGCTTTAATATATTAAAAAAATATATATTTTTTTATTTTACACTATTTAAGTCCCCTTGCATTACATGAGATAATTGGATTGCATTCACTTTACAATGCAATGCTATTGCATAACATTGTACAGGGAGATTGGTGCTGTACTAATACTGCTAGGCTGTATCACAGGAGCAATGATGCTGGGGCAGGAGGATAGGTAAGAGACCTCCAGCCACCATTTTAACTCTTCGCCTCCCCTGATCCCAGGAGTCTGATGAGCACCACATTACCACCAGCACCTGTCTTTTTTCCATTAGACGCTGAGAGCAGCATTGACCATGGCATCTAAAGGGTAAATGACAGGCAGTGGCAAGATCACCACTGCCTGTCACTAGCAGTGATAGTTGCCATCAATTACTGCCTATGAAGCGAACACAGCTCTGGCGCTTGCTTTATAGACTCTAAACCCTCCAGGTACAGGTACACCCTGATGCATTTAGGCCCAAATGGCAGGGGGCATACAGGTACACCCTGTGTTGTCAAGCAGAATTTAAGCAAAGATGCTTACAATCAATTTTTGAGTAATTCAAAAAGGTTAGCCTTTTGGTTCATTGAGGGGAATTCATCAAGCTTTTTAGACCGTTTTTTCTATCTAAAAAAAAGTTACATCCAAAGTCTCAGTGACTTCTCCTGTGACCTTTGTGCAACTTTTGTTATAGCTCATATCTGAAAGTGAACTACCATGTTCAGTGAAGACAACAGAAGAAAAGGTCAGCTTCTCCTAATCCAAGCACACTGCAATCTCCACAAGTAACAAGCAAGGAGAGGCTGGAACCAGCGCTGTAGAATCTTCCAATTTATTGGAGGTTAAAACACAGAGCAGGATAAGAACACATACCAACACGTGGAAATAGCAGTGGCGTGTTTCAGGTCACGTGACCCTTCGTCAGACTGAAGCAGTGCCATGTGCAGGGCTTTAGACTAGTTTAATACAGTGGTGATCAATTCATGATGTGCGACTTCTCTCTTAAAGTCGCACAAAAGTTGCAGCTCCCGTCCTTTACACATTAACCCACACCAATTTACTTCAGAACTGAAAAGTGCCTGCTGCTCAAACAACCCCCCTCGCTCTCAGACCTCCTCTGCGATCCTAACAGCATCTCATCCGATGGCCCCTCCATGTGATGATGTTGCCCATCCCTTTGCCTACAGATGTCCGTCCCTTCTACACCCCCCCCCCCCCCCGCACCACCACAAAGGCAAAAGACAAGTGCACCTACCCTCTGCATCACTGCTTCTTATTTTAACAGAGTTGTTTCAGAACTTATCCTTAAAGTTCAATATGGAACCCCCATTTCAAATCTTAAATATTTTCACTTTAAAATGGCGCACATACTTCCTACATAATACATGCAATTCTAAACAGAGGATGATTATTTAAAAAAAAGTAATGCAAGATGCAATTCATAAGACTTAGATTGAACAGTAAACTCACCTCTTGATCTGCTTTAAAGTAAAGAAAGTGCAGGTGTGAACAGATCCATTATTTTTTCCAGGGTTTCCCTTGATGAGAAGACAAGAAATGTGCAATGTAAATATTTAGCGATCAGTAAAATGCCATAAATGAGGTCTCTATAGGGATGAACTAGAATAGAAGGCAAATGTTAAAAACTCATAACATACTTCTCCCTGCTGTGTACAAATACACATTTTGTATAATTAACTCAGGTCACTAGACATATACATTTTATAGAATACCAAGTTTTGGTCTGGCGTGCCACAAAAAAACTAAACAATGGTGTCTCAAGAAGCGCAACAGTAAACCAGTAGTTTTCTAAATGGCAATTAAGATTTATTTAGTCCAATATAAAATGCGCTTTTCAGAGGGTTTACCCTCCTTCCTCAGATAACAGGACTGAGAACATGGATAAAACGTACTTTTCGGAGGGTTTACCCTAAACGTAAGCACGTTCTCAGTCCTGTCATCTGAAGAAGGAGGGTAAACCCTCCGAAAATCACGTTTTATATTGGACTAAATAAATCTTAATTGCATTTTGGAAAACTACTGGTTTACTGCTGCGCTCCTCGAGACACCATTTTCTAGTTTTTTTTACTGGCCCCACTGTCGGACAGTTAGGGGTATTTGGAAGTGACTCGCTGCTGCATGGTATCCAGTATATCATCTAATTTCTTCCCAAAGAGGGATTGATAGGCTATTTATGGAGTTGGGGCTACACCACAACCCACCCAGGTGAGTGGCTCTATTGCTAACTGGTATTTTTATCATCTTCTATGATGTTATTACACTATGTGTCTCTTTTTTCTTTTGTTTGTTCAAGTTTTGGTCTGGTTATTCAGTGATTTTTCTGCTTTACTGGCCCAGTACCACCAGTTTAATTCCAGCAAAGGCCAGTTTCAGAAAAGGGTAATGTGGCCATATTTCTGTGCCCTTATTACATCTGCAAGTCCTAGTATGTCTGTTAGTCTTATGACCCAAACTGACAACATCTTAGGGATCTATGATGCTGTAAGTTCTGATCACTTGAACTGCAGATAGGCCGGGACATATGGCTGTAGTATGCTCGTCTGAAACTGGTGTAACTGGCCCTGTGAAAATAAGCTGGTCACAGGGTGTCATGCTGCTAAGACTATCATCTGTACTCTTCACAGTAACCTGGTAACATGTGGTCAAATGCTCTGTAACTGCCATCACAGGAAGAATAAAACATAAAAATAAATTCACATGCAACAGATTGCATATAGAAATTTCTGTGTCGGGAAATCAGTTCCACTCATCTGTATAAGGTTATTATAGAATAGATTTCCAAAATAATGAACTCTCCTTTATTAACTCCAAGATGGGGTATTTGAAAATTGTTTTTCTAAACTAGACAACCACTTCATGTATGCATTTGCTTGTTTTAAGAACTTACCTTTCCTTAGTGACCCTACTAAGGTTATAACAGCAATACACGCAATAATAAATATGCATAAACCTATATTTGGTACAGTGGCATTCTTTTTATAAGGCCACATCACTTTGAAGATGATGTTCCAAGATATTGTCACAACACACATCAATCCAGGACACCATTAGGCTTGGCAAACACTTTGGACACTACATTTGCAAAGTATTAATTTGCACAGTGCAATTGTTTGCCCCAGATAAATGCAACTGTATGCATTTACTACTGCATGCGTCTCTGAAAGACTCTCAATACAGTTGAGTCATAGGTGTATTGATATATCATAATCTAAATGGATACTCCTTTGGAATACACCCAGCTAGAAGAAGTCTATTAGAGTTGAGTGAACCTTTGAAAAATTCTGTTCACCGGACTCACAGAACTTTTCGGAAATCGAGAGTTTGGTTCGACTACAAACAGCAATGAAATAAGCCCCTAAAAATGTTTATAACACTGCCTAACACCTCTGAACCCTTGTCTAACACTGTTAGGAATGTATTCAAGTAGTTTTAAAGTGTTTTCAAGGCTCAGTTATGGCGACATGCATTAACCCATTGTCACTATTACAGCTCGCCCGAGATGACAGCACAATGAGCACAATGAGTACTGAAGGTGTTTGCGGAAATCTATTATATTAACAATTGTGTTGACAGGCCATATAGGTATACAGGTGCCACTTGAATACGCTTTGTGGGTGGGTGGCACAGATTAACCTCTTAAGGACCCATGACGTATGCATACGTCATGAGTCCCGGTCCTGCGATATAACGCGGGGTCACACGGTGACCCCGCATTATATCGCGGCGGGCCCGGCGTCATAGTGAAGCCGGGATCCGCCTCTAATAGCGCGCGGCACTGATCGCTGTGCCGCGCGCTATTAACCCTTTAGCCGCGCGCTCAAAGCTGAGCCGCGCGGCTAAAAACGAAAGTAAAAGTGCCCGGCTAGCTCAGGGAGCTGTTCGGGATCGCCGTGGTATAATCGCGGCATCCCGAACAGCTGTAGCACAGGAGGAGGTCTTCTTACCTTCTCCTGTGCTGTCCGATCGCCGAATGAATGCTTCAAGCCTGAGATCCAGGCTTGAGCATTCAATCGCCGAAAACCCTGATTGATCCATTCCTATGGATATGGATCAATCAGAGTAAAAGATCAGTTAATGCAATGTTATAGCCCCCTATAGGAGCTATAATGTTGCAATAAAAAAGTGTAAAAAAATCATTAACCCTTTCAATTATCCCTTCCCCTAATAAAAGTTTGAATCACCCGGCATTTCCAAAAATAAAAAAAACATTATGTAAATAATAATAAAAATAAACATATGTGGTATCGCCGCGTGCGGAAATGTCCGAATTATAAAAATATACCGCTTTTTAAACCGCTCGTTCAATGGCGTACGCGCAAAAAAATTCCAAAGTACAAAATAGCGCATTTTTGATCACTTTTTATACCACAAAAAAGTGAATAAAAAGTGACCAAAAAGTCTGATCAGAACAAAAATGGTACCGCTAAAAACTTCAGATGACAGCGCAAAAAATGAGTCCTCAAAGTGCCCTGAACACAGAAAAATAAAAAAGTTATAGGGGTCAAAAGATTACCATTTTAAACGTATAAATTTTCCTGCATGTATTCATGATTTTTTTCGGAAGTGATACAAATTGAAACCTATACAAGTAGGGTATCATTTTAACCGTATGGACCTACAGAATAAAGATAAGGTATCATTTTTGACAAAAAATGTACTGCGTAAAAACAGAAGCCCCCAAAACTTACAAAATAGTGTTTTTTTATCAATTTTGTCGCACATTGATTTTTTTTCCCGTTTCACCGTAGATTTTTGGGTAAAATGACTAATGTCATTACAAAGTATAATTAGTGACGCAAAAATTAAGCCATTATATATAATTTTAGGTGAAAATTTTTAAGAGTTATGATTTTTTAAAGTTAAGGAGGAAAAATTGAAAATGAAAAAACGGAAAAAGCCCGGGTCCTTAAGGGGTTAATGCACCTCACTGGAGCTGGTTCAGGGGCACTATTCAACTCAGGCATGTGTAGGCATGAGCCTTGAAAAAGGCTGTGGATTTGTGGAAGCAAAAGATGAGCCCTTCAGAGGCTGTAATTAGGATGTCCCCTTATATGCTGTTTTGGTGTTTTGGAGCCCCTTTAGGATTCTTGCATGGGGATTGAATCCTGTTCATACACAAGGGGGGAGCTTTAGCAAAACCTGTGCAAAGGAAAAGTTGTCCACTTGCCCATAACAACCTATCAGATTTCTTCTTTCATTTTGCAGAGGCCTTGTTAAAAATGAAACAAGCGAGCTGATTGGTTGCTATGGGCAACTGGGCAACTTTTCCTCTGGACAAATTTTGATAAATCTTCTCCATTGTCTTTATTTCTATTCTTTATCTCTCTATTTTTCTAATCCCTAACTGTCCCTATTTTTGTCTCTCTCTTCAGTAGTTTAGCCTCTCTGAATGCAGTGGGTGATATCATTGCCCTCTTATCTGTGTAAAAATGCCCTCCCCCTTGCTGTGTTCTATTGGCCTTTGTGCAGATTGACGCAGTAAGCAGCAAATCACATGATAGACCTGGGTATCATGTGATATGCTGATGTCCCGACGTCACCTCACCCTGCTTCTTCCATCCACCAAAAAACCATGCTACTACGTTTTTCTGCACTATTTACCAGCTTGCACAAGCTGAACCGGTAAAAGCTTGAGTGTTTGCCGAGCCAGAAAAATCCTAAAGTTCGGGTCAAATCTGGGTTCGCCGGATTCAGCTTGCTCATCTCTAAAATCTATAAACACTGCAAATGTATACATTGGGTTGAGTTTAGTCAGTATGGTTGTCAGCAACATTGACTGCTTTATTATCAACTAACAATTAAAAAATGTTTACTGTTTGACTTCAGTAGATTATAAAAGTGATAGAACTGGTCACATGTGTAGCACGGAAAAAGTTAAATGTCACAAATGAGTCAGTTTCTCAGTTAACTGGTTTAGTATAGTATGTAAAAATCACTGCTTTCTAGTTTTGAACTTGGAGACGTGAATCAGACCTTCCACAGTATAAACTTGTCCTTGGCATTGACCAGTAAATTTTAATCCTTCCAAATGGTTTGTCAGCCAAGTTACCCCTGACGGTCACGGCTATTTGTTGAGTATCTCTCCCCAGAAAACAATAAAAGCAATAGAATGATGTCAATAGGATGCTATTAATTACCGTTAATTAGATGCAGAGATGAATTTCTGCTTTTCCTTCCTGTTATAATTTCTGTCGAATTTTTAAATGCTTACGAGGCAGGAACTTGGAACTAATTATGTTCTCTTACTAACTGGCTAAGTGCTATAGAGCACCCTGTGGTTCGGCCTTCAGGCTCACTCTTAAATAAATGACCTATTTACCACAACTTTTGTAACATTAGAGTTTTGCATGGTTATAGACTTAGTTTACGCTCGGAACTACCAAAACGTTTCTAAGTAAATTATTTATAATTGCATGGAACATGTTATAGAACAATTGCATAGACCAGATTATAGAACTGACTCTATTATATTTAAATGAGTAGCAGCAGAGTTTCCGCACAGCCAACAAACTTTTAACATCTTGACATGCCTTGAGTATGTAATGTTGTATTTTATTTTAGATTTATTTTTTGCTGGTATATGTTACTCACATTTTAAGTCTTTAAGCAATTGGGTGTACTTTACTTTTCTGTAATTGAAACAGAGAAGCTTATACATTTCTTGAACATCTTGTTTTTGTCAGATATTTGCTAATCCTAAAAAAAAAATTTGATTTGATAACAAAAGGTTGTAGAACTTGCTCAATACACAATATTTAGTGATGGATCTTCCTGGTCACTGACACTTTCAATGCAGGCAAGCAGCTAAAAAATAATGACTCGGTCCTCGGCCGCTAGAATACCTAAATCACTACCTACTTTTCAGCTGTGAATACTTCTGCCCTGGGTTCTGATACCATAAATAATCAAGATGTAGTATCTGGGATCTAATTACTTTAGGTAGCCTGGTTGAGAGTCTGAGTTAGGCTATATCCATATGGTAGAATTTCGTTAAACCCGTACCAATTCTGCATCCAAATTCATTTGTGTGGTTTCTGGTTTGTGTGGATCTGAATCGGTGCGTATTCCGTGCAGAATCGATAAATGTGAATGGGAGGATGGAATCCCAATAAAGTCTATTGGGCTTTAATTTTATGTGGAATTCGCACGCAGAATCTGTGCGAAATTTCGCACGCGGAAATTCTGCCATGTGAACATAACCTTAATTTAGGGGGTCTGATTTATTTAGGGGCCTTGACTGAGGTCTGACTTTGTTTTGCTATGGGGGATGGACTGCAGAAACAAGGGGCCAAAAATGTTTGGGCAGAAAATGCTATTTTTTGTTTGGAGTCTGGAGTAGATGGAGAAGAAAGGGAAAGTGGAAGGCAATAAGAGAAGATCATTTGTGAGTCACTGAATTTAGTATTTATGTATTCTACTGCAAACCACCTCTGTAGAACCGGCATCCGACCCCTGCATGGTCACTGTAAGGCACTATTATTGGTTATATTGGTCTTTATATATTGGTAGAATAGAATATATCTGTCCCTGACTGAATGGGATTATTTGTTTCTGTTTTCTACTTTCTATATTGTGGGGATGATGTGGCTTACATATTTAATGGAATGGAGAGGGGTGTTACCAAAAATAGAAAAACTTTTTGGATGTTCACTATGTAAAAAAATAAAAACTTTCCATAACTAGTACCCTGTCCTCTCACTTGTCAGTCTGTGGCCGAGCAGCCTGCACTTTGTCTTTAAACAACCCCGCCCCCCAACACACCTTCCTAAAATACCCAGTATTCATTCTTCCTCAATGCATCTTCGGCTTGGCAAAGGTGCAACTAAATCTACAGTCCACCAACCTTTTAAAAGGCAATGCACATCACTGCTGCTGTAATATACATATCTGCATTTGCCTCCTCTTTATAATATAAAACAATGTAGATATAAGACATACCGGATGCCTGAAAATCAGAATTTGTTAAAAATCTCCGCTATTTTTTCTGAAAAATAAATAAAAGTGTCCCTGTCTAAAGCAGTGTTTTGTATTGGTTTCGTCTATCATAGACTGTCATATGGCTGAAGTTTACATGGTTTTATGATTAACAAAGAAAGTCCTTTGTATATAAGGGGAGGCATTCTAAATATGAGCTGTGGAGACCACAGGCTGTAGGACGCTGAATGTTGCCTCCTGTTTAGTAAGCTGCAGTGGGCAGGGTAGGCTTTATAAATATTGTCCACATAATATTTTCTTTCATAAGTTGTTTATCTAGTATGAATGTACAAAAATTGTGAACAGGAACTAATAGGCATGAAAGAACAGTGAACACATTCCAGCTTGCATTAGTTAATATTCGTTACAATTAAACCACATTCATCCTGTCTATATATGTAATATATAACACCTACACTATAGTTCAGTTATGCAATAATTATGCCAAGTGTGAAAAATATGGGCAGAGACTTGAAGCTCCTAGGCCCTGCTGCACACCGCTGTACAAGGCCCCTGACTGTCATTTGTAGAACTGATGTCCTTATGTGACAATGTGGTAACTGATGTACTGCACATCTTAAATTCTATACAATTACAAAATTAATTCTACACAGTGGAAGTGATTCACATATTCGAGACTTAAACAAGGGAATCATTTGTGTATTTTTGTGGTATAAGGCTGGGTTACCACAAAATAAAAACAAAAAATAAAAACAGCATTAAAAAAGGTATAAAAAGTGGCAAGCTTTTTTTTTTTTAAAGTCTATGGAGGCGCCGCCATCAGTGCACAGATTGTTTAAAAAAATGGCTGGCATATATTCAGAATAAAAATGCATTTTATGCAGATAAAGATAATCCTAGATGGGAAATTGGGTAACACGAATTATTTGAATTTTTGGTTGACACAAAAATTAGTTGAAGGAGTAGAATGGGGAAAATGATAATTATTAAGCACAAGACACAAAAAAATATTAAAATAATTAAATGAAAATGGGAAAATGAAATAGGAGTGTTGGAGGAAGAGGAGTGGCGGGAAATATTTAGAAATGTAGATAAATCATCTATTAGCACAAATCACAAAATATCACAAATTAAATTGATTCACAGAACTAGTTACACTCCTTATGGGTTGTTTAGAATGGGGAAAAGGGATGATTCAAATTGCCCCCGATGTAGTTGGGAAAATGCGCATCTTATACATATGAAGTGGGGGTGCAAGGTGCAGACATTATGGGAGCAAGTTTATAGTAAAATTGAGGCAAAGTTGGGGGTGAAATTAAAATATAATATGGTTACTGCTGTATTGGAGTTGGAAATTGTGGAAAATAAAAACCTAATCCTCAAACTTGTTGGGTTGACCAAGATTCTGATTCTTAGGAAATGGTTTGCACCAAAGGCACCACATATTAAAGAAGGGATTAAAGAGGTATTCCAGGCAAAAACTTTTTTTATATATCAACTGGCTCCGGAAAGTTAAAGTCTATTAAAAAATCGTAATCCTTCCAATAGTTATTAGCTTCTGAAGTTTTCTGTCTAACTGCTCAAGGATAATGTCACGTCCCGGGAGCTGTGCATGATGGGAGAATATCCCCATAGGAGCTGGACAGCTCCCAGGACGTGAGTCATCAGAAAGCAGTTAGACAGAAAACATCAACTCAACTTCAGAAGCTAATAACTATTGGAAGGATTAAGATTTTTTAATAGAAGTAATTTACAAATCTGTTTAACTTTCCGGGGCCAGTTGATATATAAAAAGTAAAGAAGGATATGAGGTAGTGTGGTATAAAGGCAACAGGCTGTCGCGGGAGGGTGGGGAGGGGTAAGGGAAGAAGAGGGAGGGGGAGGGATGATATGTAAAATAAGTAGATATGCTGATTTATGAATGTGTAAATTGTTATGTGTATGGCAATTTTGCAAATTAAAAAGGTATAAAAAAAAATGGCTGTAATTTAAATTTTAACATAGGACATTAATATAACACAAATTAGGTAAAACAAAATATCAGCCTAATATGTTATTTGGGGTGGGAGGCTAGGGCTACTTGACCTGGCACAAAAATATGGAATCGCCATAACTAGAGGATGATCTCTTAGCTTTTTTACCCTGTATCAAATACCCAAATTTCATAGTTGATGCAAAAATCATATTGTCACGTTATGCAGAGATAAAGTGCAGCCCTAAACTTGCCTCCAGCCTCTGTCGCGTCCTTCTTATGTGCCCATCCTAAACAACGGGTCCACAACCATGAAGACGGTCCCTTCCTTTGAGGGAAAGGGAAAATAAAATTTTAAACAATAAAATACAATACTGTAGGTGTCAGGAAAACAGCTGGAGGCACACAAATCTAACAGAAATCAAACTAAACACACACACACACACTGTCAGGATTCGGCAGGCTGGTGGTGGATCCTCTGTGTCAGAGAGGGATTGGCGTGGACCGTACCAGAGGACCAGTTCTAAGTTGCTACTGGTTTTCACCAGAGCCCGCCGCAAAGCGGGATGGTCTTGCTGCGGCGGTAGCAACCAGTTCGTGTCCACCGGTAGCGGCTCAACCTCATTGACTGCTGAAACTGGCGTGGTACAGGAGGACTAGACAGAGGCGAGGTCAGACGTAGCAGAAGGTCAGGGCAGGCGGCAAGGTTCGTAGTCAAGGGCAACGGCAGAAGGTCTGGAAACACTGGTAAAGGCACTCACAAAACGCTTTCACTAGGTACTAAGGCAACAAGATCCGGCAAGCACAGGAAGGGGAAGTGGGTTTATATAAGCCTGGAGCAGAAGGAAGCTAATTACACTGATTGGGCCAGGCACCAATTAATGGTGCACTGGCCCTTTAAATCTCAGAGAGCCGGCGCGCGCGCGCCCTAGAGAGCGGGGCCGCGCGCGCCGGGATGTGACAGCCGGGGAACGGGACAGGTGAGTAGATTGGGATGCGATCCGCGGGCGGGCGCGTCCCGCTACGCGGATCGCATCCCCGCCGGCAGTGACAGTGCAGCGCTCCCGGTCAGCGGGTCTGACCGGGGCGCTGCAGAGGGGAGAACGCCGCGAGCGCTCCGGGGAGGAGCAGGGACCCGGAGCACTCGGCGTAACACACACTGAAAGCATAGTCAAACAAGCTGAGTCAAAGCCAGGAGATTAGCGAGGGGACAATAATGCTGGTTACTGGAAACTTCTTTCACTGGCAACCAGGAATAGAATGAGCTAGACTTAAATGTTTCGCTCATAGGTGTAGCTCAGCCTGATTGCTGCCACAGCCAAAGGGCGTAGCCAAGCAACCAGGCCAAGCAACATCTCAGGGAGGGTAAACCTGAGAATATCAAGAATATCACTGTGTAATGTGCATTTCTAAAATGAATGCCTGCACTAAAATTGTCAATTACCTTGCAATCAATAGGAAAAGAGCTTACATCCCTTACAGTTGTGAACTTGGCTATTTGATGGCCCCACCAAGAAAGTTGTTATCTAAAACAATGGAATAGGGTTATAAAACTCAAAAGATGTTGACTAAGGAAGATGTCAAGGTGATCACTGGCACAATACACTGCAATACTTCTGTATTGCAGTATATTATGTCTGCTGGCTTAACTCCTTAATGACACAGGGTATTTTCCGTTTTTGCATTTTCATTTTTTCCTCATCACCTTCTAAAAATCATAACGCTTTGAATTTTGCACCTAAAAATCCATATTATGGCTTATTTTTTGCTACACCAATTATACTATGCTGTGGCATTAGTCATTTTACCCAAAAATCCACTGCAAAATGGAAAAAAAATCATTGTGCGACAAAACTGAAGAAAAAATAAAATTTTGTAACTTTTTGATCACTTTTTATTCACTTTTTTTATGGTATAAAAAGTTACCAAAAAGACGCTATTTTGCACTTTGGAATTTTTTTTACGTGTACACCATAGACCATGTGGTTTAATTAACATTAGGTTATACCACATATGTTTATTAGGCGATATCACATATTTATTTTTTATTTACATATTTTTTTTTTCTTTATTGGGGAAAGGGGGGTGATTCTGACTTTTATTATGGAAGGGGGTTAAATGATCTTTATTAACACTTTATTTTCACTTTTTTTTTGCAGTGTTATAGCTCCCATAAGGGGCTATAACATTGCACACACTGATCTTCTACACAGATCACTGCCAGGCAATAGCCGGGCATTGATCAGTGTTATCGCTGCTCAGATCTCAGGCACGGAGCAGTCATTCGGTGATTGGACAGCGAGGAGGCAGGTAGGGACCCTCCAGCTGTCCAGCAAGCTGTTCTGGACACCACAATTTCATTGTGAATAGCCAAGTTTCTAGTGGATAATAGAACCCAGAGACAAGAACTAAGTCTGAAAAAATACTGAATATAGAAGCTAAAGCAATAAGACAAACTGAAATAAACATTACAGAACTACACACTAACATTACAGAACTACACAGGAATAAAAACTAAAACCACCACTAGTAGCAAAACAAGGACAATAATAACTAATAGGAGAGGGTAGCACTGCAGATTGATTCTTACTATTTGTAACAAGTTCCCATGACTTAATAGTATGTCATAAAGTGGGAAAAGGTTAAACAAATATTGTTTTGCGTCATCTAACAGACTCCTGAAGTAGAAGGCTGGAATGAAATAGGTTGGAAAAATACTGGGTGAGCTGAGATATATAATAAAACAAGCATATTGTAAGACTTATTGCTTTTAATAGAGACTACAAAATTATATAGGTTCAAGTGTAATATTTGCCTTTAAAGGGGTACTCCCCTGGAAAACATTTTTTTATTTATTCTGGTGCCAGAAAGTTAAACAGATTTGTAAGTTACTTCTATTTAAAAATCTTAATCCTTTCAGTACTTATCAGCTGCTATTTGTTCCACAGGAAGTTCTTTTCTTTTTGAATTTCCTTTCTGTCTGACCACAGTGCTCTCTGCTGACACCTCTGTCATTTTTGGGACTGTTCAGAGCAGGATAGGTTTGCTATGGGGATTTGCTCCTACTCTGGACAGTTCCTAAAATGGACAGAGGTGTCAGCAGAGAGCGCTGTGGTCAGACAGAAAGGAAATTCAAAAATAAAAGAACTTCCTGTGGAACATACAGCAGCTGATAAGTACTGGAAGGGTTTAACT
Source organism: Hyla sarda (assembly GCF_029499605.1). Lineage (NCBI taxonomy): Eukaryota > Metazoa > Chordata > Amphibia > Anura > Hylidae > Hyla > Hyla sarda. The sequence continues at coordinate 128,910,754 of NC_079192.1, read as the reverse complement.
GTTTAACTGTTTAAACAGGAAGTTTAACTGTTTAACTTTCTGGCACCAGTTGATTTAAAAAAAATATTTCCAGTGGAGTACCACTTTAAGTCCAAAAATAAAGGTGTAGAAACTTACAATATCAAATAAAAGAAAAACAAAACCTTCCTGCCTAATAGCTAACTAAACTTAAAATAAATTTCTTCACACTGGATCCCCTAGGACCACCTAGAACATGCAAAATACATTGGCAGATAGATATCAATCATAGACATCAATCCAACAGACTGCTTCTCCGGCAGAATGGGACAAAGCTAATACAAGCACTAAACAAATAGGCCATAGAAGAGAAACTAAGCAGAAAACACCTATGGAGAATTGTTTTTGCACCATAACAAGTACAAAGCAGTAATTTAAAAAATGCATCTAAAGTTGTCCATAGCCTTTAATTTCTAATTCTCCATGTAAAATTAACCATTTAAGCATAAAATGGTTTAGAGTGACTTTTTTTTTTTTAATACAAATGCCTTTCAAGAAGAGACTGTATCTAGGCAACAGTTTGAAATAATTTAACTATAGATGATTTTGACTTTTGAAAGTTTAAAGCACATTAAGTACTTTTAACAGTAGTCTCGAATTATTTTTGAACAACTCAGTTATGTAAAAAATACAGAACCCATTATGTGCATTGTGTGACATTAACAACTAGGAATAGCTGATATCCGCCTATGAGCTATTTTCCTGTCATCTCACTAGAATAAGATTTTACAGTAATGTAAACTGTTATCTTCACAATACAACTTCTATTTCACAAAAGTCCTTTATTTTCTATCATTGTGAGTGGATAAGAACTTAAAGGGGTACTCCGGCACTAAGACATCTTATCCCCTATCCAAAGGATAAGGGATAAGATGCCTGATCGCGGGGGTCCTGCCACTGGGGACCTTCCAAGCCGCACCCCGTTAGAATCAGCCCCCGGAGCGTGCTCGCTCTGGGTCTGATTAGTGGCGATCACGGGGACGGAGCATAGTGACGTCACGGTTCCGCGCCCCGTGTGACGTCACGCTCCGCCCCCTCAATGCAAGTCTATGGGAGGGGGCGTGACAGCTGTCACGCCCCCTCCATAGGCTTGCATTGAGGGGGAGGAGTGTGACATCACACGGGGGCGGAGCCGTGATGTCACTATGCTCTGTCCCCGTGATCGCCAGTAATCAGACCCGGAGCGAGCACGCTCCGGGGGCTGATTCTAACGGGGTACGGCGTGGAAGATCACGGGGGTCCGCAGCAGCAAGACCTCCGCAATCAGGCATCTTATCCCCTATCCTTTGGATAAGGGATAAGATGTCTTGGCGCCGGAGTACCCCTTTAAAGGAACAATTTGGTCAAAAAATTTTTACTGAAGCAGTGTGTGTCTCTTTTTTTTATTTTTTTTTACTTGTTTTATTGGAGAGTGATTATAGTAAAAAAAAAATAAAATAAAATAAAATAAAAGCCACAGACAAATAGGCCATTCCACAATTTCAAATGCTGATGTTCTATCTAGTATTCTATAATTACTGTACCTGTGTAATACACTACTTGTTTTTGTCCTCCACTAGACATTTGTACCATGAGTGTTTTTTTCAGGAGCTGGGCCCATGCAACCAGCACTGGATATCAGATATAACATACAGCTGACCTTTGCTGCATTGCCTGTTATATGATCTGAGCTATCTCCAATCTGTCCATTCGACCCTCATGTTATAGTAAATGTTTTATATGTTTATTTTTTCTTCTTTTTTGAGGTACAAGCACACAAGTCACCCAAGTGCAAGCAAAGAGTGCAAATCGTGTTCAGACAAAAAACTGTGCACGAAGATGCGGTCCATGGCCAGCCCTTCTCCAAAAGGAGAGAGGCCCCCCAATAAACCAAACCCTTTGCCTCAGGGCCAAAAGGCACCTGCAAGGTTCCAGGTACAATGGGAGAGATTTAGCAAAACCTGTGCCAAGGAAAAGTTGCCCAGTTGCCCATAGCAGCCAATTAGCTTGCTTCTTTCATTTTTAAAAAGGCTTCTGTAAAATGAAAGAAGCCATCTGATTGGTTGCTATGGGCAACTGGGCAACTTTTCCTCTGGATAGCTTTTGATAAATCTCCCCCAATGTCCCCTTTCGCCGAAGCTACTCAGGGACCGAAAGTGTCCCTGGCAAACAACTAGGCGTAAACCAAGTTCTCACCAAAGAGCCAGTAAAACCGGCTTGGCACCCTTGCCGAAGCAAGGATGCCCAGGGCATGGCAGGGAAATGAGGAACCAGCGGGCCACACACACCTCCCATAGACTGGCAGGAAGGACACCCAGAAGAGCTACCACACCCTGACAAATCCTAGTGACACACAAAAGCAACATAAAACATGGAGACAGTGACAAAAATAAATAAATAAGTAAGTATGCGCTGTGTAAAACTGCCCGAACATCCAGCAAGATATTATAAAAATTTCTCTGCTTATCAACAATCAGAAGGCCGGGACACTAGAGGTGAGTGCCTGGAAGAGTAAGAGAAAAAGTGCGTGCTGCATGCCACCTTTCAAGTGGGTCCTAAATCCCAAGTGAATTCTGGCACCCTGGGGTCACCACTCTCTCGGCACTTTTGCACCTTGGCTCTTACTCTACCCGGACCTTAAAGAAGAAGTATAGTGGGGGGAAAAACGTATATCCTATCCGCAGGATAGGGGAAAGGTTTTAGATCATGGGGGACCGACTGGTGGGGCCCCACATGATCTCCTGTATGGAGCCCCAGCTCTCTTCCACAGTGGCGCATCACGACCCCCGCCCAAAGCTCTATAGGGGAGCCATTCAGCTATCTTCAGCTCTCCCATAGAGCTATATGAAAGAGGCTTGGCGGCCCCCGCTTTGGGCGGGGGTCGTGACGCGCCACTGTGGAGGAGAGCCAGGGCTCCATAAAGGAGATTGCGGGGAGCCCCATCGCTTGGACCCCCTGCAATCTTAAACATATCCCCTATCCTATGGATAGGGGATACTATTTTCTTCCACCATACTTCTCCTTTAAGGCGAGATCTAGCAGGAACAGGTCACTTCAGGGACAGCTGCTGCTCTCTTCAGCCATCCCTGTTACACCTGCCCCACTTTGTGGTTCTCTGTTCTTCCTTGGTGGTCTCCTTCACAGCCAACTAACAGAACAGATACTACACTTGATCTTTGCCAAAAGACCGAGAAGCATCAATGTTTTATATATATAAATATATCAAAGATATACATTTCATATCAATATAATTATAACAACCTGAAGAATAAAGTTATTACAGATGTGTCCACCCTTACCTTTCCTTTAGTTTAAGGAGTATTCCAGGAGTTTTTTTTTCCCATTTGACTGTGCTACAGGGGGTGTAAAGTAAATGTAGTTCATAATATAGTGTCTGTAATAGACCTTGTAAGAACCAGCTGGTAATATGGTGGATGGGAGGTATGTATCACTGAGGCTTTATGCCTCAATAATATAAGACTAGAGTTTGAATCTGGGTTTTGGGAGTGACTGAAGGTTCTGGAGATAAAGCACTACAGTTTTGCTGAGTGTGTTGGAGTCCTGAACCTGACTTTGGGACTAAACATTCCAAGTTTTGGGTGAGAAGCTCAGAAGTTTATGTAAAGAACCTATCATACCACATGCTGCAAGTGGAAGTTATTTCTGTATGTGAATTATTACAATACACCGAAGACTACAGAACTGTGACACCTGTCTGTTAGGGTCTGTTTGCTTGCTGTCAAGACTGTTTGGGTCCCGTTCCACAGCCTTTACAGATATCTTTGACTTCTGGAGGTAACAAGGAATATTTTTGTAAACTGATAGCAATCAGGAATCTTAAAAATATAATGTCATATACTGGAATGAATGGCTTTCGATAGCAATAAGTAGTCATTAAGGACATAATTTATGTTACCAGTCATGTGGAGCTATAAATACTGATTCACAGAAACTTTATGACTGAAGTAATCTTTGTGTTACGGCTTCATTCATAAAATATAGCTATATGAAAATTCCTTTTCAATGACTGATATATGTATCCTGTTACATAAGAACAGTTATGACCTGTATGATAATCTCTAACTTGCCTCTGTTCACTTGAAAGTGAAGGTTCTCTGTCTACAAACAATTTCAGTTTTTGGAATTTCAGTCATTTGATATAAACTAACATTTCCTACTACGCTTTAACAAACCACAACTTAATAATTATTCTTATGCAAAAAGACATTGACCTATAGCAACCAATCACAGCTCAGATTTCAATTTACTCTTTTTCAGATTTCAATCTCTTTAAAGGGGTACTCTGCCCCTAGACATCTTATTCCCTGTCTAAAGGATAGGGGATAAGATGTCTGATCGTGAGGGTCCCACCACTGGGCCACTTTCAGAACACCTTGTGCTGCACAGAGATGGCAGGGGTCCCAGTGGTGGGGCCCCCACAATCAGACATTTTATCCCCTATCCTTTGGATATGGGATGAGATGTATAGGGGTGAAGTACTCCTTTAAGATATGAAATCTGAGCTGTGATTGATTGTTATGGGAAAACCAGACAGTTTTGGGTTCACGCAGACTGATCAGGGCCATTGGTTTTGGCCTAGTTTATTTAAAGGGGTACTCCGCTGCCACAGCGTTCAGAACATTTTGTTCCAAACGCTGGGTGCAGGTGGCGAGGGTCGTGATGTGATGGCCACGCCCCTTGTGACGTCACGCCATGCACCCTCATGCCATGCCCCCTCCCATAGACTTACATTGAGGGGGTGTGGTGTCATGACATCACGACCTTTGCTACTTGCACCCAGCATTCTAAAGGAACGCTGAGTGCTGTAGAGATCACAGAGGTCCCAGCGGCAGGACCCCCACCATGAGACATCTTATCCCCTATCCTTTGGATAAGGGGTAAGATGTCTAGGGGCAGAGTACCCCTTTAAGTTAAAATACCCGTGCTTTACTAAAATGCATCCAAAAAGTGGAGTGAATGAGGGAGGAAGTAAGTAGATACTCCTGCTACTTGGCTATTGACAAAAATCATTAGACAAAAAGGCATAAAAGGATAAGTGAGACATAGGATGTCACACAATAAAATAAAACAGTTTTGTTATAGGCCCAAGTTAACAGACAAATTTATTAAAATGCCTATTCACTATCTGCCAATTGCCATTGCAAAAATGGCCAAGTACAAAACAGATCTTATGCAATGTCAAAAGAAACTAATGCAACACAACCCAAAAACATGAAAGTCAGAGAACTGGAACAGTTCAGCGTTGAGGAAGTGAGATATTGAAGAAGCAATAAATTGTTTTTTTTATTGCGAAATCTAAATTCAACATCAACATTCTGTTTTCAAAAATGAAAATATAGTTAAATCCATGTGTTCTTTGAAGACATGCACAATATATATATATATATATATATATATATATATATATATATATATATTTTTTTTTTTTTAAAGGATGATGAAAATATTGTGCTATAAAAATGTTTTATGTGCTCTGAACACTCAAGTCTCTAATATAGTACATATATGTCCGTTTTACCAGTAGGCTACACTATAATGGAGATTTAGGTTGATTTTAAATGTCCTTGATCTGTTCAACCTCTGTACTACAACCACAACAGCCAGACCACCAACTTTTCCTTAACGAAACTTAGACAACCATAGAGTTACCTTATAGTGGTGTTAGTATAGAAAATTCCTCTGACTGAATGGGATATACTGATAATGTTACTATAGGCCACATCTTACAATGGTTATAAAGAAGAAGCTTGGTTTACGACTCACTAACCTCACTTACATGAGGTTTATGTGACTTACCACATAAACATATTTTAGTGTTTTTCCACTTTAATGCACTCCTGTCTGTCAAGTTCTATGTAGAGTTTACCCATAATGCTGCTATTTCTTTGATACAATCAATATCGTGAAGCTGTCAAAGCACAGTTGGCCCATCATTGCCTGAGGATGGGTCTTGTCTCATTGGTAGGATGAAGAGCTGTTCCAGACAGGAGCCATTCAGGGTGCATAATAACATCAAGTAGCCTCTTCTTGAATATCACAATGTATCATTATAATACAAATAAAACAATGGGAATAATGATTTTACAATTGAACTATACTGGCAAAGCGACATATCGACTTAACTTTAGAGACTTTTATTTGCATACCTTCCAATATACAGAAACCGATTCAATCTTTAATTCATCTGATAAAATGTTCTAAATCTTACAACTACTGACTAGGTGTTGCAGCCTATAGTAGAAATGGCTGAGGTTGGGCAGATGTTCGAATATACAACATGAGAATATTTCATATGCTAACCATTCAAAGGCCACAATGTAAGAGAGTCCTGGATTGGCTGTGAGATAAGACCCATCATTCTAAAATGGACAGGCAAAAAAAGTATTAAACGCATGTTAAAAATGAAAAATATGTACAGTAATTTTTTTTCCAATTTCAATTTTCTTTTTCTTCATGTCATGGGTCTTGCCAGCTAGTTCCCATTGACTGATTTTTCAGTACCCCCCCCCCCCCTCCCCCAATTGTAGACAATATTTACTATACTGTATAACACCATCTTAGATAGAGTACACATTCCAATATTATCGCTTTGTTCTACATCGTATTTCAAGAACTTTCCTTCTTCACAATGACATTTCTGTTCTGGGACTGGTGTCTGAGCAGCAGAGTCCCCAGCATGCCTGCCTCCCTGCACCCATAGAAAAGAGCTCTTTCTTTAGTTGGTCTTAATTAAAAATAACACAGGACAAACTGCTGCTACTGGAAATGAAAAACATCTGGCTAACTTTTCCACTTTATAAGTCACTAAAAGTCGATGGGGAAAAAAAATAGGACTTACCATTGCCAAGAATATTGAATATCTTCTTTAAAGATTCATTAACACAAAGTTATTCCGCAGGTTAAGAATAAGCGGCCAGTCCATGTTCCTGAGTATAGAGCCTGTAACTCCTGTGTGTATTTCCCTCCTCTGCTGCTAAACACATCCACAGCAAGCTACTTTCATCCAGTTTTCCTCTCCTCTTACTCTGCAATGAGTGGTTTGCCAGTAAATCATAATTGCCTGAGTCTCTGCATTTTAAATACCGCCCAGTGAGACAGATGTGCATAAAAGAGATGCTATTTCACTGAATGAAACCACTTTGGTCATAACCTTTTTTTTCCCTGCACCAAGAGGGAACATGAAAAAACCTCAGACTTTCCTTTAGACGTTCACTGGTCTGTTATAAAAGCATACTCCCAGGGTTATATGGCAGCATGACTGGTAGTGTTACGCCGTTCACTCTAGTGCCAGTGAAGGGTTAAGAAACCCTTTTTCTTTAAGCCCTAAGAGCGGCTTGTTAGTTGGAGGTCTGTCTGTTTATATAGTTCTGTACTGCTCCACATTAGCTATACTTCATGCCTAAAATTAAAATGAATCATTTAGATGTTGTTTTTTTTTTCTTAAAGGAAAAAAAAAAAAAGTTCTCTCTGCTTGCTTTACCAGGAAGAAAACGCCTTTCATAAAGTGTTTCCAGGCTGCTAGAGGGTGAATAATGTCTGTGTGGAGACTATTCAGAAAAAAAATGAAAATGACGTGACAAGGGACAGAACGTTTTACTGCGTCTTGTAAAAACATAAGACAGTGTATAGTGACATAGAACACAACCATTAGTGTCATTTATTGCCACTATTTTAGTATATCAACTATCTCTGTGTGACAAAGATATATTGTACAGCAGTTTATTTTGGATGGTCCGAGACAAGTAGATTATAAAAAGTTTGTAGCTTGAGGTATGTGATTGCGTACTGTATTATATATGTATGTAGTGTTTTTAATTGCAATAGGATACAATTTGTACGGAATAAATTTAATAGTATTAACTATGGTTATTACGTAAAAAAATCAACTATTTATATAAGTAATACTATATAAATAAATAAAAAAATGTAATTAATTAATGCATTACGTGCAGCCAGGGATCTCTCAGTATTTTTTCATGATATTTACCAACTTGGTACTTTTCCCTACATTTTTCTTTCTTCACAACTGCTCTGAGTTGTTGGTTTTTTTTCCAGAGCTCTAATGCACCACATTTTATGTCAGAAATTTTATGTAGTAAATATGTTGGGATTTTTCCAAACTGTCCGAAACACGCCCCCATTTTTGCCAGCCCTGCCCCTTTCCACTGACAGCCATGCCCCTTTTTCAGGTTTTCTGTGTAAAATGGAAAGTTGGGTGGGTTATTTGACTTTTTGCGAGCAAATTTCTGTGCAAAGAATGTGCAACACAATTTGGGCTAAAAACCCAAGAAAAAACAGGCGGAATCACTTTAGTAAATGATCGCTAGTGTCTGCATATACGAGACCTCTGTGCTAACATACATTTTCTTGGATAAGGTGAATGGGCTTCTTCACATTCTACAATAAGTGGGATAATAACTCTTCTTATAGGTAAGATGTATAATACAATGGTAGTATAAATGGTACTCATAACCTGATTGCATTTTCCTAAGATCCCGAGATTGCATTTCAAGTTGGATAATTGTCTCGACTTTGAAGAGATAAAGTTGGATATTATCCCATGATGTATGCAACAACAAAGGGAAAGTAAGTATATGAAGTTGTTTATCAGAAGAATGTGTATAACATAATCTTCTATCTTTGATCATTTAATTGTGGTCTATTCATGTCCAATTTTGGTTGATATGGAGGCGTCTAACTATTGACATGGATGTACTTCTTTGCTTACAAATTGTGATATAACACAATTGTTGTTTTTTTTTTATTTAAATGTTATATTTTAATTAGGGCTTTATTATTATATGTAGTGTTAATATACTATTGCCTTTTTCACTTACTCCCATTTTCCTTAGGCCTCATGTAGAGTTATACTAAAGAGCCATAGGCCCATATGAAGTGTTATTCTTATTTTAAAGTAATGCTTTTAGAGAAGTAGATTCACGTAGATTCATGAGTTAAGCAGCATATTTAAAGTAAGTTAAAGTAAGGCTTTATACATGTCACGATCACACCCTATCGGTCCAGCCAAGACGCTACAGAGAGTGTGATGGTGCAAGGGTTAAAGCCGCCAGACCTCTGGGTATCCACTACAAGTCCCAGCAAGTCACCAAATTAACCCTTAGATAAACGTGTTTTACCAGAGCCTCCTTCAGAAAGGTGAGCTCATATATTTAGAGATCAAAGACCAGAGCTGATTAATTAAACATTTAATCTGATAAAAGGTATCACAGTGCTGACTATATAAAAATACAGAAACAAATGACATACAGGTACAAAAATATATACAAGAGTTTAGCAAGACAAGTTCAGAAAACAAAAGATGAAGTTCTTACAGCATGATGATATAGCAGTCCATGAGAGAGATGTTCTTAGGATGGTCTTGTCAGCTTGTGGCCCAGCTTTTAACAACCAACTTTTAGTCTAGCATTGTTTAAATATCATATCTGCTTTCTTTGGAGGGAAACTCCATTCCCCCCTCCCCTCTGATCCCACCAGGAGGGGCATCTCTCTTCCTGACCCCTTATCTGTTTGATTATATGATGGGACCAGAGTGCATGACTTCAAAAGAGCCTTTGACTTCAAAGGAGATGTAAACAAACAGCCAGACCCCCCAATAAAATGCAATACGCAAAACACAGTCTGAATGACTTCTCACCCATGTCTTGGATAAGACATTACACAGTTACAATTATAATACACACATAGGATTTTAATAATCAGGCCTTGGGCCTGACACCTCCCCCTTAAGATGGGGACAGAGAGATCTTGCCTGCCAGGCTGATAGATCTGTCTCCATTAACTGTCTTTATTTTCTTGACACCACAGGCCCTGCATTCCCAGGCAAAGATGGCACTGAAGGGTCCTAGTACCTGATTAAGCTGCCTCCTCCTTTCATCTGAGAGCTGTGGATTGATCTCCACATCCTGAAGGGATCCCTGGCTCTTAGCTTCCTCCACTAGGTCTAGTAGGGAATCACTACCCAGCCCTTCCTCTAGTGCACTACATACACTGAGTACCACCTTCTCAGGGTCATAGTATGCCATATTAATGTGGCACTGTCTCTGCCTCTGACCTTTCTCATCAAGTGCAACTACATATGTGGTGGGTTCTAGGTACTGCAGAATGGGGAAGGAACCCTCCCAGCCTGCAACTTATTCTGCCTGATGGGGTTCAGAACCATTCCCTTCTGTCCCACTTCATAGACCCAGTCCCTTGCATTGTGATCATACCAGTACTTCTGCCTGGACTGTGCTGCTATGAGGTTGTCCTGTACCAGCCCAGTCAATGCCTGCCTCTTGTCCCTGAATCTCAGAACATACTCCACCACAGAAGTCTCAGGGGCATGTAGCCCCCCTTCCCATTCTCCCCTAACTAAATCTCGGGGTCCCCGCACTTTGTGACCATATAATAATTCAAAGGGCGAGAAACCTGTAGATTCTTGGGGTACCTCCCTGTAAGCGAATAACAGATGGGGTAAATACTTTTCCCAGTCTCTGCCCTCTGATTCTACAAATGTTTTTAGCATTTGTTTCAAGGTGCCATTGTTACCGGACACTCTGTCCAACCAATGTAGAGGGTTGTGATCAGTTATGACAGTAAAATCTCTGCCATACAGGTATGGCTGTAATTTTTGCATATCCCAGACCACAGCTAGACATTCCTTCTCTATGACCGCATAGGCCACTCCCAAATGTCCTGCCAGGGGGTCTCATGGGCCAACCTCAGCAGCTCTTTTCTGTACTGCCTAGGAACCACTAACTGCCTTTCTCTCTCCTGGGCCCCTAGCATGCCTTTGGAAAGGGACTCCCAGTACAAGATATCATTTTCCCAATATACCCAATGCCCATCTGTGTCAACATCTGTATGCTCAGCACGTTGTCTCGGCCTTTCAAGGGAAGGGTCACTGTGCAGAGCTTCCCGGAAATGCTCATTTCCCTCCCCCCATCTTGGGGCATCAGGGAGCACATTTCCCCCAGATGAACTAGCATCTCCACCTTCCTCTCCCTCAGTTCCAGACATAACAATGTTACAGGCATCATACACAGGTCTATCACTCCTTCCCTCCTCCTCCTTAGGCTCACAGGATTGTGACATATCACTCACTGCTGGTCCCTCATCCTTACATGTCACCAGGGGCACACCAACCCCCCCCCCCCCCCCAGCCCATCTCCACTAGGTTTTGGCATTGGCAATTCATTATAACCAAATTTTACAATACACCCCATTTCACTTTTGGAAAACATTACTGGTTCAGTCACAGGTAAACATTTATCAATTCCCTGCACTCCCTCCCAGTTACCACAGTTCACAGTGTCTCCCAAAGTCTCGCACAGTACCTCAGAATGAACAGGGCTCTCTCCTAGCCCATCCGGTGTGCAGGTAGTGTCCTCTGGAGCATAATGACAGAGCATCCGACCCAAATCATTCCCCAGCAGAACATTAACAGGGATGTCCTCAGAGACCCCCACTTCCCGCAAACCTTTGCCTGTACCCCAATGCAGGTACACACGGGCCATGGGCACAGAAGGCCGCACACCTCCAATTCCTTTTAAAGCCATGGTTCTTCCAGGGATGATGTCCTCTGTATCCACCACTTCAGGCCACACCAAGGTAAAGGAGGCTCCAGAATCTCGCAAACCCACTGTCACCCAGTCACCCACAGTTACACTCTGCAGGTTATCCGCTCTTTTCTCCACTGCTCCGGACACCAGAAGAACGTCTGTGTGTCCTCCAGCTACTGATGGAGAATTCTTTTTGTTGGGGCAAGTGGCACTCAGGTGCCCAATATTGTTGCATCTGTAACATCGGCGGGTGTCCCCCTGACCCAATGTGGCTCCTGTTGCTTTTAGGAATGCTGGCAAGAATTTTCCAGCTGACCTGGTGGTGCTTTGTGGTTGTGTGGCTCCCCTCCAGGTACTTGCTCCAGCTTGTGCAGATCCACGCTTTGCTGCTGGTGCCCGGTTGTTGGCAAAGTCATCTTCTAGTTCTGCTGCTTCCATGGCTGTATTGGGCTTGCGGTCCAAAATCCACTCTCTGGCTTCAAAGCTCCGCATTTGGAGAAACTGATCCAGGACCATCAAGTCCTCCAGGGCCTCATATGTAGTGACTTGTAGGCCCCCAGTCCATTGCCTGAATGCAGTCCTTAGCTTACCTGCATGTTCAGTGCAGCTTTCTGTGGCGCTTTGTTGCAAAGTCCTACATTTTTTCCCATAAGCCTCTGGAGTCAGATTAAAACTTTTTAGCAGGGCAGATTTTATTGCCTCATAGTCCTAGTCACTTTCAGAGGGAAGCGAAGCAAACACATCCAGAGCTTTCCCTCGCAGCCGTGGGGTTAGATATCATCCCCACTGTTCCTTAGGTAGATGGAACTGCCGGCAAACCTTTTCAAATCCCCTCAGGAACACATCCAGATCACCATCTTTCACCAACATGGGGAAATGTTCCAGGCGGGTTTTGTGGTCTCCTTGAACCTGCACATCACTCCGTGCGGATGAAGCATCCCCTCTCAGCCTCAGAAACTCCAGTTCATCCCTTCGCTGGGCCTCTCTTTCTGCGGCTTGTGCCTGGGCCTCTCTTTCTGCGGCTCGTGCCTGGGCCTCTCTTTCCGCTGCTTGTGCCTGGGCCTCTCTTTCTGCGGCCTGACAATACATCTTTATGGGTGCTATATTACTGCTCTGCACAAATCTGAGCAACTAAACAAGGTTCAAATTTTCAACAGATCTCTACCCCCCTCCCCCTCCCCAGTAGAATACGTAGAAAATGAAAAGAGTCCCATGTTAAAAATCAAATTGGGCCCCTATTAGGGTTTTGGAGTTTTGCTGTCATGAGGACAGAAGGGTGTTTCCCTCTCCATACCCTTTTCATCACCTCTTGCGTGTCTCCACTTGCAGTTGAATGTAAAATGAGACCAAGTAAGGCCTATATTGCAGCTGCATGGTCTGACTCTATGGTAGTATACCTTTTGTACCACCTCTTTACATGACAAAAATGTGATGAGAGTTCTCAGAAAAAGGTCTAGGCCCTGTTTGTATTTTCATTCAGGAATCCAACAAAAAAAACATTACAATGCAAAAAAAAAAAAAACTTGCTTTAAAAAGACACTAATTTTTGTGCAGCGCTTTAAATTTTTGCGCAAAACGCAGACAAAGTTGCACATTTTTCAACAAAAATATATTACTTTTTTAAGCAAGTCTTCTGGTGTCAAGAAAACTTCTGTCCATTACTTGTACATATCACTGCAAGACTGTCAGTTTGTAGCAATAGCAACTTTCTAAGTAAAAATGTTCTTTCAAAATACTGCAGAACTGGATAAAACGTGTAAGGAAAATGTAGCATCCTGCCAGTGGCTGTGCCACACCCGTCCACAAACACATGGATTTCACATCACCCATACGTTGCCATAATAACATAGAAATTGAAATAATTTACTTAGGTTGATAGTGCTTCCAAGTCACTTTTAGTCTACTGTAAGTGAGTGTAGGGCTTGCTGTTTGATGCAAATAGTTTTTTCTACATGGCTAAAAATACTAACAGTTGGAGATACAAATTGTTTTGCTCTAAATAATGGAATTTCCTAATAATCAAATGCCCACTTTAGTAATATGTCAGTAACTTATAAACCTCTGGTCTGCTGCATATAAGGGCACTTCATCAGAGAGATGTATTAAAACTGTTAGAGGGGGGTTTCCACCACAAATGTATGCTAGAGGTTGTCAAAGGACCTGCACAGATAAGGTTGAATGATCAAGGGGTATTCCGGTGTAGAACTATAAAATTAAATCCTCAATTTACCGCCATCGCTCCCTTGGTGCTTTGGTATCGCTGCTCTCATCCTCCACTTTGGTCCTGATCCTAGTTGCTAGTAGTTGACACCGCACACTACGGCTCAGCTACTCGCCAGCCACAACATGGTGGTAGTGTGACGTATTGAGCACCAGCACTGGTCCTCTCCCTGGTGCCAGGGCTCTATACCTCACTATGCATCTCAGCCTATCACTGGCAGAGGTGAGACATTACTGCAGCCGGTGATTAGGTGAGTGATAGTATATTGTGATGACCATCATCAACCAGAAAAAAAGACTGCAGCGGACAATGGAAGCAGTGATAAAAGGGTACCGAGGAAGCGGAAGCTGGAAAGTTCTGTTTTTTTTATATGCCAGAAACCTTGGGTAGATATTTAAAAAATGTTCTATGCCCTTTAGGTTGGTCTATAAAGTTCCACAGAGAAAGAGAAAAACTGGTCCAGGGTCTGTTACTCTGGACTTTGGTCTGAAGTATGTTGTTATTTTTGTCTTGTTTGGACTCTTATTGTATTTCTTTCTCCAGGGTGGGGGGATCTGCTATTATCAGGGAACTAGTCTAGTTTTTGCTCTGATTTCTCCACTTATTTTTGGGACTGGGCAGTGCTCTGCATTTATTCTGAGGTCTCATCTAGGGTATGTTTTTATCCTGAGGTCTAATCTGAGGTCTGTATTTATCATGGAGTGTGTATTTATTCTGTGATCTGTATTTATTGGTACTATCTGATAGGGTCTGTGTTACTGTAGGTGGACTGGTCTGAGGTCTGTATTTATTTTGGTCCCTGGTCTGAGGTCTGTACTAATTCTGAGGTTGTGTATGTTATTATTTTGTACACTGGTATGGGATCTATATTTATTCTATGGTATTGTCTATTTTGGGGTCTGTATTAATGTTAGTGTCTGTATTTTCGTGCGGGTCTGTATTTATTCTAGGGTTTGGCCTGGGGTCTGAACTTATTCTGTGGACTGAACTGGGGCCTTTATTTATTTTTCAGTCTGGCCTGAGTCTGTATTTATGAGGGGGTCTTGGGTATTTATTATGATGTCTAGCGTCTCCATTTACTCCTTAGGTTTTGGTAGGGGGTCTGTATTAGTTAAAGGGGTACTCCGGTGGAAAACTTTTTTTTTTTTAATCAACTGGTGCCACAAAGTTAAACAGATTTGTAAATTACTTCTATTAAAAATTATAGTTATAGTCTCTTTGCTGTCTTTCTTGAGCCTGGCCCATTTTTTTTACTAACAATCTCTTTCACCTCTTGGATTCTCCTCTGACGGTCTGAGACCCAGTCTTGTGAAGCCTGAGCAGAGTGGTTAAAGGGCGCTTGCAGTCCAATGCCCGATCTTTCGGCAGTTGCCAATGTCGACCAATCATCAGGAAGAACGGGGTGTACCCAGTGGAGCAATGAATGGTATTGTTATAGATCTCCAACAAATCCGGCAACAGCCGGGGCCACGCTTCATGCTTGGACACCGACGCTGCTCACAGCATGTGGATGCAGACTTGATTGATGGGGGGTGGTAAGCTGTAGTCCGGAGTTTCTTGCAGTCGTGGAACCAACACAATTCTTGGAACAGTTGGGCCTCAAAAGCTGTTCCCCGATCTGTGATGACAGAATCCAGAAATACCAGGGTCTGCACCCAGTTAGAGTAGAACATATGGGCAGCTGTTTTGGCTGTGAGGTCTTTGACAGGCACAACTACTACCCACTTGGAGTAGTGATCCACCATGGTGAGAGTGTGAGTGTACCCAGACCGGGTAGGAGACAACTTGACGTGGTCTAGCGCGACCAGCTGATTAGGCCTGATTAGGCCTTGGATGAAATGGAGGGGTGCTCTTGCATCCTTGCGTAGGTTCTTGGTGACGTTGCAGACGGCACACTCGCTGCACCACTTCACCACTCCGCATCCCAATCCAATAAAACCTTTGTCTGACAGTGGACTCGGTCTTGTGGACTCCAAAGTGTCCCGGCCAATCATGGTAGGCGTTGAGGACTATTGCAGCGTCTCTTCGGGGAACCAGAATCTGTTGAAGCCGCTCACCAGAGACTGGATCCAAAGAATTCCTGTACAACAGTCCCTTGTGCACAAACAGTCTTTTCCTCTGTCCCCACAGCCTTTTCAACTCTTAGTCACACTGGGCCCGGCGCAGACGGGTTGGCGCCTTTTTCATTAACAGGTAGTCCAACAGATCTCCCATGACTCGACTTTCATCTTGCAGAGTTTTCCACATGTAGAGGTCTTCCTGAACTGTTTCGGACCTGGGTTCACATCTCATGTAGTTAGGACACTCTGACTCACGAACCTCTGATAAAATGCGGGCATCTCCACGTCTTCCCACTCGTCTTCAACAGGTGGTTCTTCAACTGGAGTCATCCGAGACAATACATCTGCATTCACGTTTGACTTGCCACTTCTATACTTGATGGTGAAGTTGTAGTTGGCCAATCTGGAGGCCCAGCGCTGTTCAATGGCACCCAATTTGACAGTATTTAGATGGGCCAAAGGATTGTTGTCCACGTAGACGGTAAAATCACTTTTTTTTTGCAATGTTATAGCCCCAATAGAGGGCTATATCACTGCACACACTGATCTTTTACATTAATCTTTGTTATCCCATAGGATAACATAGATCAATGATTCTGCCGCTTGACTGCTCATGCCTGGATCTCAGGCACTGAGCAGTCATTCGGCGATCGGACACCAGGAGGCAGGTAAGGGGACCCTCCTCGTGTCCTACAGCTGTCCGGGATGCCACAATTTTGTCGTTGCAACCCCAAACAGCACCCTAAGCTAACCGGCAGCAGTTTAGTTTCACTTTAGACGCGGCGATCAACTTTGAACACTGCATCTAAAGGGTTAATAACACGCGGCACCGCGATCAGTGCCATGCACTATTAGCAACAGGTCCCGGCCGGGCCCGACCCATTATGACGCGGGGCCACGGTGTTATAGAAAGGGGGCGGACTCAGGGCGTACAGGTACCCCCTACGTCCTTAAGAAGTTAATCTTCAGCCCATGACGGATCAAGACTTAAAACCCCTCTGTCAGGTGGTTAAGATGCTCCCGATAAGCTTTGGAGTATACGATGACGTCATCTAGATATAGCAGGACCCTCTGGAAGTTGAGATGTCCCAGGCATAACTCCATCAAATGTTGTAAGGTAGCAGGGGCGTTGCATATACCAAAGGGCATACTTTTGAATTCAAACAACCCCATTGGGGTCACAAAAGCAGTCTTCTGTCGGTCCTCTTCAGCCATGGGCACTCGCCAGTATCCGCTAGTTAAATCTAATGTGGAGCAGTATGCGGCTGATCCTAAAGCAGTTAAGGACTCTTCGATCCGGGGTAGAGAATAGACAACTTTATGCGTGACATTATTCAATTTATGATAGTCCACGCAGAAGCAGGTAGTCCCATCCTTTTTTTTTTACAAGGACCAGAGGAGCTGCCCAGGGACTCTGACTCTCTTGGATGACGCCAGCGTAATTCATTTCAGCTAACATCTTCTTGACCGTCTGGTACATGCTCGGTGCTACAGGACGGTGCCTCCGGTGTTGTATTATGGTAGTGTGGCTGAAATTGGTGGGGTGCTTGCTGAAAGCTTCATGGTGCTGCTTGGCCATTTTAATTACTCCACTGACCTTTTCTGCTGGTGTGTTTATAAAAGACATCCTTGGGTATGGTGGACACCTGATATCCCGTGTCGATTAGGGCCTCCAACTGTTCCCCTTCTACTCTTACATAGGGGCATGGGGTGAAATAAAGGGAGCGTCCTGACTTGAAACATGCTGAATCTGGACCTAGTGACGATTCTCCTAAGGGCCGGTCCTCGACCTCAGGGGATTCCCGTTTAATGATTGTGTTCTCCAATGTCCAGTCTTATTACAATGGCTACAGAAGGGCCTCTGAGTCCCTGGAGGTCTGTTAGAGGGAAAATTACGGTAATTAGCAGGACAAGTGTTACGCCGAGCGCTCCGGGTTCCCGCTCCTCCCCGGAGCGCTCGCAACATCCTCGCTACTGCAGCGCCCCGGTCAGATCTACTGACCGGGTGCGCTGCGATACCGCCCCCAGCCGGGATGCGATTCGCGATGCGGGTGGCGCCCGCTCGCGATGCGCACCCCGGCTCCCGTACCTGACTCGCTCTCCGTCGGTCCTGTCCCGGCGCGCGTGGCCCCGCTCCCTAGGGCGCGCGCGCGCCGGGTCTCTGCGATTTAAAGGGCCACTGCGCCACTGATTGGCGCAGTTGGCCTAATTAGTGTGTTCACCTGTGCACTCCCTATGTATACCTCACTTCCCCTGCACTCCCTCGCCGGATCTTGTTGCCATTGTGCCAGTGAAAGCGTTTCCTTGTGTGTTCCTAGCCTGTGTTCCAGACCTCCTGCCGTTGCCCCTGACTACGATCCTTGCTGCCTGCCCCGACCTTCTGCTACGTCCGACCTTGCTCTTGTCTACTCCCTTGTACCGCGCCTATCTTCAGCAGTCAGAGAGGTTGAGCCGTTGCTAGTGGATACGACCTGGTTACTACCGCCGCTGCAAGACCATCCCGCTTTGCGGCGGGCTCTGGTGAATACCAGTAGTAACTTAGAACCGGTCCACTAGCACGGTCCACGCCAATCCCTCTCTGGCACAGAGGATCCACCTCCTGCCAGCCGAATCGTGACAGTAGATCCGGCCATGGATCCCGCTGAAGTTCCACTGCCAGTTGTCGCCGACCTCACCACGGTGGTCACCCAGCAGTCGCAACAGATAGCGCAACAAGGCCACCAGCTGTCTCAACTGACCGTGATGCTACAGCAGCTACTACCACAGCTTCAGCAATCATCTCCTCCGCCAGCTCCTGCACCTCCTCCGCAGCGAGTGGCCGCTTCCGGCCTACGACTAT